>NC_022010.1:57994918-58009183 GCF_000317375.1 Microtus ochrogaster
TGGGGCTGATCTATTGGGAGCTCACCAAGGCCAGCTGGACTATGACTGAAAAACCATGGGATAAAACCGGACTCTCTGAACAAGGCGAACAATGAGGGCTGATGAGAAGCCAAGGACAATGTCATGGGGTTTTGATCCTACTTCATGTTCTGGCTTTGTGGGAGCGTAGCCAGTTTGGATGTTTACCTTCCTAGACATGAACGGAGGGGGGAGAACCTTGGACTTTCCACAGGGCAGGGAACCCTGACTGCTCTTTGTACTGGAGAGGGAGTGGGAGAGGATTGGGGGAGGGGGAGAAGGGTGGGAGGAGGGGAGGGAAATTTGAGGCTGGGAGGAGGGGGAAACTTTTTTTTTCCTTTTCTCAATAAAAACAAAAGTAAAAAAAAATCGAATTCATTTAATCTGGTGGATCAAGTTTCTAGATATGACCATGATGGAAGGGCACATGACAGAAGCCAAGCATACATGACACTTGAGCTGACAGCTTACATCTTGATCTGTAATTTGGAGAGAGGGGAGAGAGGGAGGGGGAGAGAGAAAGAGAGAGAGAGAGAGAGAATTAACTGAGGATGACTTGGAATTTGAAATCTCAAAGTTCACACCCAAAGATGTACCTCCTGCAACATGCCATACCTCTAAACATTCCTAAACTCTAAGACCATCTGTGGACCTAGTATTCAAATATATGATCCTATGCGGGACATTTTTATTCAAACCATTACACTAAGCCAAATCTTCTACCTCTATGAAAAATGTGATTTTTACCATGTGTGGTTTGTCCTCCACATATGGCTTCTTGATTACATGTGGCTTGCTCTTGTGATGCGACACCATGTGCTGTCTCTTAGCCTGAGAGTATAAATTGTCTGATACTGTGAATAAAATTGGCTATTACATGAGAAAAAATTGATGAACAACTGTTCTGTTGGAAGACTATGATATGATGATCAATATTTATGGCTGAGATTATGGGAGCTTTTACCTTCCTTCCTTCCTTCCTTCCTTCTTTCCTTCCTTCCTTCCTTCCTTCCTTCCTTCCTTCCTTCCTTCCTTCCTTCCACTTTTGTTGATAAGAGTAGTATTTGGAATCAACCAGCTCAACAATCTAATCTGGCATCCTCAATGCGAGTGTGGCAGAGTTCAGTCTATTTTCTTGTAGCTTAGTTAAGGGAATTCAAGCAATGAGTGTTTTTGATCTTTTAACCCTAAATAAATAAATATTTTTTTTATTAGACTCTCCTATAGTTTGTATTTTTCCAAATATAAAATTCTATTTATGAAAGTTTTAGGGTATTTTTACTCATATCTGTTATCTAAAACTATTACTGAGATATCTGATTCCATCATGAGTCTTATTTCTTTCTATATCTTCTTTTATCTAGATTGATGCTTCTAAGGGCAGCATTTTTCCCTATATATCTTGAAAAATTGCAGCAATATCTAAGAACAAAATGAAATAGAAACTGTTCTCTAATGATAGCATTGCAATCGAAAGCACAGACTAATTTTTTCATAATATATTTCCTCAATATGTCCTTTTGGAGTGCCTACTCAGCAGATGCATTGAACTCTAGATTAATCTACAAATATCCTTTCCTGTGTGTCACTATTAAAATGTATGTGTCTAATAAAAATCATATATCACAATTATTTATACAATATTGTATTATTTTGTTGCTATATTTGAGCTTCCCAATGCTCTCATTTCTCCCTGGTTGTTCTCTTATTTGAAAAACATACACTTTTTTACAGTTGAACATATTGTTTAGACTCACTGAGAACAGGAATTATGCCAACCACATAAATTCTGCTTTTTCTGTTTCTACTACATGATTATTGGTTTTGCCTTTTAACCTTTGTTAGATAAGTTTCATAAATATCTGCTAATTCTGACTACACCATATCCTTGAGAGCAAAGCACTGTGAAGTTAATTGAAGGCCTTTTTGAAAAGATGAGCTTCATGGCTAGGATTGACAACAGGTGGTAGTCTGGTACCATGATGCAGTTTGCAATTGGGAGACTTTTAATTTTACTAGGTTCTAGCCTAGGATACTTCAACTTTTCAAGAAATAAGAATTGTCTCCCTCCTGTGTGGCTATAAATTTTGTTTCTGACTCTCTGGATCATGGGAGATGGACAAAGAAGAAGAGTTACACGGGTAAATATGCAGGTCCTTCCTCAAAGTCTCTGTCTAAAATCACATTCTTCCAGTGTCCATCCCAATCATGTTCTCTCCAATCTGGCATACTCTTCTCCACTGACTGCTTTTTATAATATACTATTGTGATTATCCTGAAGTTGGCCTAATGAGACAGGAGCATTTCAATGTTCCTTATAAAGACCTTATTTTTTAGATTATTTATTATGTATATAGTGTTCTTCGTACCAGATCTCATTACAGATTTGTGTGAGTCATCATACAGTTCTTGGCAGTTGAATATAGGACCTGCAGTAGAGCAGTTGGTGCTCTAAACGTTGGAACTGCCTCTCCACTACCCCTTCCAAAGACTCTTTACACAAACATATCTAATGTAAGTGTATTGGCTTTTCTGATACAGGACATCTCAGTTTCCAATTTGTAGTAAATGATTAGTGGCTTGATCTCATATCATGATATACCTAGATATGTTCTTCACTTCTCCTAATAAACCACATACCCTTCTTTTCTACATGTTGTCATAATGTTCATGGCTATAGGTACCATTAAATTTTATGAATGCAAGAGCTTAAAGTGTTGATTCTTCTTACTCACGTATGTTGTGTGTGTGTTTGTGGTGGTACATTCCATAGGGGGTGTAAAAGAAAAAAACAGCTATGGAGAAAGGAATGAACTTCTTTATTTACCTAATTCCCACAATAAATTAGAGAGTTAAGTGTGATGGTTCATACCTGTGAGTTTAGGAATTGGGTACCCGGTATAAGAAGATTGAGACGAATTCAATGCCAATCTGAGCCATACAGTTAGTTCTTGGCCTGCTGAGGCTACAGCGTGAGTCTTTGTGATTAAAACAAAGAAGTAAATAATAATAAGAAAAAATAATTGAAAATCAGCTTCTTATTGGTCTTGAATAAGTCTTTTAGACAAAAATCTCCATAGGGAATAATAGAAATCTCAGTGAATGCTGTAGTCTATCAACAAAGGATATGGTGAGGTAAAAAAAGGAATCATTGCATGTTGATTTTCCTGTTACATTTATTTCCATTTTGTATTAACTATCCATTTTCTTTCTTTTACAAATACCTATGTCTTCCTCTGGACATGATAGAAAAGAGTATGTAGCTTCTCATAAAAGTTGTATGGTGGACATAGTTTCTGTTGAAATAAAACATTTCCTCCCTCAAGAAGAGTTAGAAAGAATTGATTCCTTAAGTGTTTTCAATCATATCAATCATTTAAGTATTTTAACCCAAACACCTCAATTTACACTGCTTAGTTTAAAACTCTCTCATGTCATTTTTCTAAAATGCCCCATGTACATAACCTCTGTTTCAAGAGATCCACATACATTATTGGTTGAGAAGAGTTTTAAAATTCTTTAAGTGAAGCATGTATGTATGTTCTTCATATATCACATTCTGTTCAATGATAATATTATTAAAAACTATTCTACTTGTAGTTAGACTTTTATGGATGGAAATTTACTAGTTTAATCATATAAAACATTTATATTATTTGGTAAATTGTAAATAATTTTTTTTACACTTGAATTTTTAAATTTTTCTAAGTTGGGAATTTTGCTGATTAGGTTTTTTTTTTTTGTCAGCTTGATACAAATTATATCTTCTAAGAAGAGAAAGCCTCAGCTGAGAAAATGCTTCAAACAGATTATTATGTATGGGGCATTTTCTGGATTCATGTTCGTATGGCTGGACAGGACTTCTGTGGGTGGTGCTTACTAAGAAACTTGAAACCACAAATGAAAGTTTAAATGAGGGTGTAACATCATGTTGTCGGTGTTGGCACCACTACAAGAATGTTAACTAATGATTCATAATCAAATAACGTTTTCTGAGGACGAGGAATGTATACTTGGAATCGCGGGAAAGGAAGAAAAATAAGAGAGAAGAGAGAAAGAGATTGAGGGAATGAGTGTTTGATGTCACCCATAAACTCAGAAAGTTTTTTCAATATATCCAGGGAAATTTATCAGCACAGCAGAAAGGATATTGTGAACACATTGGTGCAGTTAGTTTAGGGAGGAAATATTACTATTTCATCCTTTTTGTCAGAGTTTCTAGACAAGAACTTATTGTTCTAGCACTGATTGCTGCTCTGCACACTTGCATTCTGGGAGTGTGTTTATTTGATCAGATGCTAACTGATTAAATAATGAGTTGAACCTCAAAAGATGAAAGTTTCTTAAAATTCTAATTGATAAACTGACAAATGAAGATGTGGTCAGATTCCACTAAGGCTCTCAGTAAACAAATGAGAGAGACCATGGGACCCTGAATAATTCTCTCTAGGAAGTCTTTTGTGGCTCCTACACAGAGGCTGTTTCCTTATAATCAGAAAGATCATCCAGATTCATATGAGGCAGGTTCTTTGGTTAAATATGTAGTTCATAGAAATGTTCATCAGCAAAACTGATTCCACATCTGCTACTCCCCTGATGAAAATGGACCCTGGAGGGAAGAAATAGGTACTGATTGCTTGTGAAGAAAAATACAGTACTTCCAAACGTAAGGCCACAATGAGGAAATTATTTTCTAAAAATATAATTTATTTTGTCATGGCTCATAATCTAATATACCTCCTGGGTTTTACTAATAGTTAAATAGAGATTGGAGTATATGGGATATGTGATCGTTATTCAGAGTGACAATATGCAGCCGAAATCTGTCTATAACATGAGGTCTCGAGTTAGTATTACTGCATATCTGCATATATGCTTCTTAAATAACTACAGTTTAGTTTCTCTGTTTGACAAGGCAGTAACTAGAGGATTATCACAAATAATAGATGTGCTAGTGTGTTTCACTATAGTAAATATTTTGATATATTTGTATATTCTAAAACATCCTACTATAAACTAAAAATAAATATAACAAAATGAAATAAAACAAACATGGGCTAAAAATACCATATTTTGTTATAAAGGCAGACTGCTTGTAAATGTTGTTTTAATAAAAACTAGCCAAGAAGTTGCTATGGGTTGAATGTGTCTCCCAGAGCTCATTGTTTAGAAAATTAATCACTAGTATTACAAGGCTAAGAAGATTAAGAGGTAACTAAGCTACAATAGATCAATTTTGTCACTGCAAGAGTGGATTACATACACTTGGATGGGTTTCTAAAAAAGAATGAGCTTTCCTGCTTCCAGTTCAATTTTTTATCTTAATGCTTGCATTCTATTGTATGATTGGGTACTCTTAATGGTACCCAACAATGGTATTTTAAGATATGTTTTTTAAAAAGGTAGAACAAATGGTTATATTTACAAGCTTTTACCTCAAAGAAATTATCAGTATTTGAGGAGATACATATTTTCACTCTGATTTGATTATATATCTTGTTAAATAATTCAAAAATATCAAGATGTTCTATAAATTAGCATATATTATGGTACCTCAAATACAAGTGGCTTCAGGAATAGTCATTCACATCTGTAATGCTAATATTCAGTAAATAAGGTGGGGAAGTTTCCATGAGTTCAAAGCAAATTTACTATATGTAGTGAATTCTAAACCAGCCTGGAATACAGAAATGCAAATAAATATAATTATTAAGAAACATTTCTAGTAAGATAGACTTAAGAGTAATAAACTGCCTATAATAAATATGGACGTCTGGGATTCTCATGTTTGCTCATAGTTTATATTTTTATTTCATTCATGACCTATTACACAGGCTGAAGGTGTGCTTTACTATAGATTTCATGGCTCATTACCCATCCCTTGCACTGAGTTATTATACCATATGGCACAATGTTGTGAGTACTCCGTTTATCTTGAACATGCTTTATTTTTGTATTTAGTAATTATTAGCAATACAGTTGCTTTTTGCAGAAAGAGAAAGGCACTCTGGGTAATTTTGCTGCTCACAGGAAATTACATGAAGAGTGAGATTAAAATATAAATAATGATTCAATCATTTTCCATTCTGAAAACATTTTCCAAACTAATGCCACAAAAGCAAACTGTTTCAAGAATGTCTCTTGTTTAAAGAAGCAGTTCTTTCTTACCTGCTTGTCTCCTTATTTTATATCTAACACATCTTTTAGTTGACTTATTATTTTTTTATATCCATAAAAATTTTAACAATTTCTCAAGTTTATCTCTCCAATATATTCTGCATCATTTTTATCTGTTTTCCTTTTCAGTGGAGCCCATGAACCTAGGCTTCACAGCAGTAATTTTTACTCTATTTACAAAACTACTGGATCCCCAAATTCTTTTGTAATACTTACTAAATGAGAAGTTCCCAAGTCTTTGTCATTTTCTACATGTCTCGCATGGATCTTTTATCATTTTCTGTGGAAATAAGCAACTACTTATTTTAAGCATGTATGATACTATGAATAACTTTCTCTATCAAATTCTTGCAGTTTTATCAAATGGTGGTGACTTCAGTTAAAATACCAATTGACTCAAATCTGCACTTAGTGCTATAGATATATTACTTCAATGCATTTTCATGACAATCTGGTGAAACAGGTATCATTATCCACAATTTGCAGGTGAAGATATCGAGCCTTTGAGAAATACAGAAATGGCATATATCAAGCGAGTGAAACAGATAAAACTGAGCCAAATTTTGTTCAAGTCAAAATACATTTTCCTTACACAATACAATATTGTCTATGTTATCAGTAGATTAGTGGTCACAATAACATCTGACTTTAAGAAATATTAACTACTAAGAACAATAAGATCCCTATAAAAACATCCTCTTTTTTCCAAAAGCAATACTTCCATATTATAGTATGCAGAATAGTAAAGTAAATGAAGTATAGTAAAATATAACCAAGATTCATTATCTTTCTTCCTACTACCATGACTGTTACCTGTGTTGCTGTCTTTACCGTAACCTAAGCCTCAAACTCTGCTGTTGAAATGATAACAGTAAACAATACATTCATACTTAGTCATGCTACATATTCTTTTTATAATGGAATTAGAATTTTCCTGAAAGTTTTGCTCTTTAACATGTGACAAATTTGAAAATACTTTTCTCAATATCTAATTTCATTTTGTGAAATTAAATCATACAAACCCTACATGATAAGTTTTTTGTATAATAGGGGCGATGGGCTGCTTCCTGCCACCCAGCCCCCCCGCTCGGCTAGCTTTACCTGAAATAATTACACGGAAATGGTATTCTTTTAAACACTGCCTGACCCATTAGTTCCAGTTTCTTATTGGCTAGCTCTTACATATTAATCTAACCCATTTCTATTAATCTGTGTAGCCCAGGAGCTGGCTTACCAGGAATGATCTTAACCTGCATCTGCCTGGAGTGGAAGAATCATGGCGACTCCTTGACTCAGCTTCTTTCCCCCAGCATTCTGTTCTGTTTACTCCGCCTACCTATGTTTTAACCTATGAGGGCCAGCCAAGCAGTTTCTTTATTGCTTAACCAATGAAATCAACAGATTGATATATGACACTCCCACATCACTTCCCCTTTTTCTGTTTAAACAAAAAAGAAAGGCTTTAACTTTAACATAGTAAAATTACATATAGCAAAACAGTTATTAAGAAAGAATCACATTACAGGTCATGAAGTATAGAATCAGACCATTTCTAGAGTTTTCTTATTCCTTGTTTACTTAGGTAATATTATATCCTTCTGGAGTCTTTGATGGAGTTGAAGAATGGATAGTTATAGTCTTCCTTAGTTATAATAAAAGATAAAGTATATATAAATATTGTAACTGTGATTCTTTCTTAATAACTGTTAAGTAGCTACATGTTGTTAAGAATGATTTCTTTGTTTTGTGGATCTCAAAAAAAGAAGACCTATCATAAAAACACGAGGTTTAGTGTTTAAACCTAAACTTTTTGTTCATCATGAACATGTTACAGTTTTTAGAAGCTTACACTTTAGAATAGTTTTTACCCTTGACAAACGATGAGTTATTTTGACTTTCCAATATCAAATTTTAAAGTGAAATGTTGTATATAACACAGAATATGTACTACATTTTTAAGGGTTTGTGGATCTGGAATGATTATTTTTTTTAATAATCAAAAAGATGGTATAGCTTTTTGTCCAAAATGATACTTATCATGAATAAAATTTCAAAGATAAATAGTACTCATAAAAATTGCTCCAATGCTTTACATATCTTAGAAATTCAACGTATATCTTAAGAATTAACATTTTGTAATATTGATTCCAATTGGTGGACTGTGCTTGAACCTTGGAGAATGGAGCCTAAAAATGAGGTGTACCAATGTTTCATAAATGGACAACTTTATTCAGAGAATCAGACAATTTATATTCTGAGAGCTAAGAGTCATATTAGTAATGTTTAAGAATAGTCTGTACATGGCAGCAAAATGTTTTGCCATAGAGACATATAAAAATAATATCCTGCTATAATAAATAATTTGAAGCAAATGCTCTCCTATTCCCTTCATATTCCTCTTAGGAGGAACATGAAAACACATTCCAAGGACAGTTTTTTGATTTTTAAAGAAACTGAAATCACTTGATTCTTGAATTGTATTCTTGGAGTTTTCTCACAAGCACTCAGAAATTTTGCCCAATCAACTCTATTCTTGGAACATGTTCTAATAAGTTATAGTGAAAAGACATCAACTATGAATGTAACATAAAGAATAATTTCCAAATTAGCTAATTACGATATATAGGTAAAACTCATAGATGAGTTAAGTATAAATACTCAATCTCAATAAGCTAATATATATTATATAAGCACAATCTAATATGCCAATGATGAAAAGAACAAATGAGGTGTAAACAAAATAAAAGTGTCATGTAGAAACAAAATAGATCAAATCCTGATAGCACATCCTATAAGCTAAAGTACATTTACAATAGTCTGTTATGGTTTGAGATATTATCTGCATGAGAAAATAAGTAACATAAGTGCCTCTCTGCATCTCTAGACAACCAGTTGGTGTGGTCTTCCATGGGGAAGGCCACTTCTCCCCTTCCCTATAACTTTCTGTGTGGGCATTTCCTACACAATTTCAGAACTATGGCATGACAGGGAAAGGAATGGTGACAGAGAAGCATGACACCTAGATGCTGTTTGTATCTGAAGTCATGTAGAAGTCATTTTCTCTAACTCATAACCTATCTGAATAAGTCTCATTTCTCTTTCTCTCTGTCTGTCTCTCTATGTCTCTGTCTCTCTCCTGCTCTCACTCTTGCTCTCTATACATTACATTGCAATAACTATTTCTGAAATAATATTTCTAGAGTAGTTTCCAAGTATATTCAGAGGCTATCATTGTGTCAGGTCATTTCCCGTATGGTGGGAATGGGCAATAAGATAATTAGAATATAGCTTTTACTCCTCTTTAAAAAAATAAATGTTGGACACAAATTATCCATAAAGTAAGAGGGCATAAACACAACAATGTTAGGATCAAAGATGTTCAATATTGTAGAAATATTTTTTTATGTCTGTGACACACTTCTAACCTTGGTCAATACTGAATATATTTAAGGATGGAAGTTAAAGTAAGTCCTCTGTAAAATAGATGCTAATTAATCTCCAAGCTACATTGTCAGACACATCCCTCTGATACCATCTGGACATGATCATATGTCTAAGAAAAAAGGAATTTATGGTCCGTGACATTTTAATTTCTTTTTATGTAATTATAGATATTTGCTTTATACAAATCTGTAGTCCTTTCTAAGACAGTTCTACTCCAATGAATTCCACATACTGTTAGCATATCAAAAGCTGCATTCCAGAGACGCCTGCAATATTTCACTAACTGCACTTTTGTCAGCCTTTTTTAGAGTCACATACTCTGCTGTCAGATCAGTCTTGTTAAAAAAGATGCTCTGAAAGATGCCGAGTTTTAAACTGTTTTGGTGGACCCAGTAAAATACACGTTTCTTCAACTGACATTACCAAACCTTACATTTGGGCTATGGCAATGGCCCAGCTGTTAGCAGGGCTCACTGCTCTTTCAACCTCTTTCAAGTTTGCTTCCAGCGCCTCCACTGAGCAGTTCCCAGATCCATGTACCTCTGGCTCCTGTGTATTTTACACTCTCTTCTGGAAAACATAGGCATCGAAACTCTTTCCCTGCCCCCTTCTGACATGCACACTTGCAAATAAAGAAAAATTTAAGAAGTACTTAAGGCTTAAATCTTTGCCTCTTTGATTATAGTAAATCCAAATATTGAACACCATCTAAGTCCTAAGAAAGATGAGATTTTAAATGAATCATGGGACTTCTACAACCACTGAGAAATGGTATCAGTGCCTGCAAAGGGAGAAGATCATAGTTTTTATTTATGATCATTGCAATAATTACTTTTTTCTACAAGCTACACGGATTAAATTATGACACATTTGTATTCTGTAAAACTGCATATGCACACCTGCCCAATTGTGTATATATTATTCATACTTACATACTTATCTGTAAATACAGGTATGCTCAGCAAATGTTTCTTTGTAGATCTGCTCCATTCGCCTTGTAAGACTCTGACTATGATGTTATAAAATATCTAATTTCTTTCTTAGTAAGCAACATATAATCATGCCTTCCTTAAAACTCATTCTGCTATTATTTTGAGATTTTTCTTTTTGAGAGAGACTCTTTCAAGGTAGGTCAAATGACCTGGAATTGATTTTGCGGTACATAACCCAGGCTGGTCTCAAATTTGTAATCCTACTTCCTGCTCTCTAATTACAAGTATATATGAGCATGATCGACTTTCTTGGCATCTCCTGTAGATCCCACTCCCCTGGAAAGAGAAAAGCTCAGTATATGCACCTACTCCATACATATATACAGTCTTTCTAGGTCATAAGTTTTTGTAGTTGTAAAATAAATAAAGTGACAAATAAAATTGTCACTAAATATTCAGGATGTATTTAGGAACAATAAAACACATGCACCAAATTGATCAAAGTCTAGGCCATTCCTGAAATAAGCGCATTTAACTTAGAGCTTTCAAAATATATGTTTTGAAAGTACATGATATCATTTATATTTTAAATCTTTTATTTATTCTCTAAGAATTTCATAAATATATACAATATATTTTGGTCATATCTACCCTGTCTCCAACTCTTTCTAGATTCCCTCACCATGCATGTCTCCTCAATTTCACATTATATGTCTCATGTTTTTTATAACCTACTGAGACAATGTGATGTTGCTCATGTGTACATGGATCATGCACTGGAGCATGGGAACCTACTAATAGCTGTGTCCATAAAAGCCAAATGATTCTTCTTTTCCTAACAGTCATCACTACCAATAGCTCCTCAACTGGGGATCAATCTAATCCATGCTAGAATTTTGGCTGCTCTGATCTTTTGCAGGAAATCTTAGATATTGAAAAAGAACAATTTTACAATTCATAGAGAGGCATAAAGACTCTTGATACTGAAGCTCTCCTGTCTACTCATGACAACAGAAACCAAGTCATTGTTATAAATACCATTATTCCTTATTACATGTTATACTATGTATAAAGACTATTAAAAATAGCACATTGTTATCACAAAATAGACCCATTGATCAATGAAATAGAACTGGGCCATTAACTGCTGAGATTCTTTCAGTTTCATCACCTTTATATAGAAAATAAAATTTTAATAGTTTGTTCCTTGTGAAGATTAGATTTCAGAGACTACCTAGAAACTAATGGTTGTCACATGCACAATTGGCCAGAAAACATTTTCTTCTGTTTTTTCTTTAGTAACTTGGAAAGAAGTCATAAGGCATGAAAAAAGAGTTAATTTTATTTTATGTTTAAAGAAAAAAAGATTAACCTATTTTGCTTAATATACAGACCTAGGAAGTTTAAAATGTCACTCTCTGCACAGACCAGTTGGACACACATTCAAATGATTCTCCAATAATTGAACAATAAGGGAAATTAAGTCTATTTTAACTTTAAAACCAGGAGACAGAGGCAGGTAGATCTCTGTGAGTTTACATCCATGCTGGTTTACAGAGAGAGTTCTAGGAAAGGCTTTAAAGCTACAGAGAAACCCTGTCTCAAAAAAAACAAAAACAAACAAAAAATTACCCAATGTTATAGAAATCAGTCTTTATTAAAAAGAAAATAGATGAGTTTCAGTAGATAATTATGTTATTATACTCAAATTTATTACATACACCCTAAATATTAGGCTAAATTACATTTATTTTAGCATGGTCAATATTTAAAAGATATGTTCTGCATTACAAAAGGAATATTTCAACTTTAGCTTTCCAAAAGCCATAGTTTTTTAAATTGGTTTTTATTGAGCTTTTCATTTTTCCCTGCTCCCTTCCCAGCCTTTCTCTACCCCTTCAATCCTCCCCCAAGTTCCCCATGTTCCTAATTTACTCAGGAGATCTTGTCTTTTTCTACTTCCTATGTAGATTAGATCTATGTATGTCTTTCTTAGGGTCCTCATTGTTGTCTAAAATCTCTGGGATTGTGATTTTTGAGATGCTTTTCTTTGCTTTATGTTTAAAAACCACTTATGAATGAGTGCATGTGATAATAACCCCACATAAGACAGACGTCTGATCGCCAAAACATACAAAAAACTCAAGAAATTGATCATCAAAAGAACAAATAATCCAATAAAAATGGGAGTACAGACCTAAACAGAGAACTCTCAACAAAGGAATCTAAAATGGCTGAAAGACACTTAGGGAAATGTTTGAGATCCTTAGAAATGTAAATCAAAACAACTCTCAGATTCCATCTTCCACCTGTAAGAATGGCCAGGATCTCCCATACTTTCTTTATCCATTCTTCCATTGAAGGGCATCTAGGTTATTTCCAGGTTCTGGCTATTACAAATAATACTGCTATGAACATAGTTGAACAAATACTTTTGGAGTATGATTGGGCATCTCTTGGGTATATTCCCAAGAGTGGCATTGCTGGATCCTGAGGTAAGGTGACTCCCAATTTTCTGAGAAACAGCTACACTGATTTCCAAGGTGGTTGCACAAGTTTGCATTCCCACCACCAATGGATGAGTATTCCTCTTACTCCACATCCTCTCCAACATAGGTTATCATTGGCGTTTTTGATTTTAGCCATTCTGACAGGTGTAAGATGGGGCAGACTGAGAAGCCAATGTTAATGGCACTGGGATTTGTCTCTACTGCATGTAATGGCTTTTTGGGAACCTATTCTATTTGGAGGCATACTTTCCTAAGCCTGGATGGAGCAGGGAGGCCCTTGAACTTCCCACAGGGCAGGATACCCTGCCCTCTCTTAGGACTGGAGCAGAGGGGGGAGCTGGAGGGTGGAGTGGAGGAAAATGGGAGGAGGGGAGGAAGTGGGAATGTTAATGGTATTATTCATAACGCAATAAAAAATAAAACAAAAGATTGGCCAAGATCAAAACACTGATGATAACTTATGCTGGAGAGGTTGTGGGGTAAAGGGAACACTCCTGCATTGCCAGTTGGAATGCAAGCTGGTACAGCCCCCTTTGGATGTCAGAAAATTAGGAAACAACCTGTCTCAAGACCCAGTAATACTACTTTTGGGCATATATCCAAATCATGCTCAACCATGCCACAAGAGCATGTGCTCAACTATGTTCATAGCAGCATTACTTGTCATAGCTGGAACCTGGAAATAACCTAAATGCCCCTCAACCGAAGAATGGAAAAGGAAAATGTTGTACATTTACACAATGAAGTACTACACAGTAGAAAAAAAAAGAACAACATCTTGAGTTTTGCAGGCAAATGGATGGAGCTAGAAAACATCATTTTGAGTGAGGTAACCCAGGCACATAAATTTTGAGGAAGGCTTTTGTCAGAGATTTTTGGAGATGATAAATTTTAACCAGCTAGGGCACAAATAATTTATGCAGCAAACAAGTCTGGTCACCAAGTATCCTTATATACTTGAGTTGGAGTATCATTTTTAGTCATCATAGGAGAATTTTGTTTTGTATTATATACTACCCTCCCGAGTCTTGAAGTTCTACTGGATTTTCTGAGTAGAGTAAGAGTGGCTCCCATTCTGTACTGAGAGCACAGTGTAAGACACCATCATAGGTTTCTAAAGCCACTGGCAGTGTTAAATTCTGCATACACTCTATTTTTCCTTGAGTTATCCTAAGCAATGTTTA
>NC_022010.1:58010284-58020877 GCF_000317375.1 Microtus ochrogaster
ACACACACACACACACACACACAAACACACACACTCATACATAACCTATTCAGTTTAGTGTTACTTGTATTTATATGAGTTTAGGGTTGACCACTTGGTTTTGGACATTTTAAAAATAAGATTTTAATTTTGTTCATTGAGACTATTATGTATATGTATATGTCTAAAATATATGTATATATATGTGTGTGTGTATATAGCATAACACTTCTGTTGTTCTTCAGATCTATCTGATCCTATTTCCAAGACCTTCCAGAACCAACCCCAACTATTTTTTCTCCCCTTCCCGTTCTTTCTTTTCACCTTCTTCCCCTTTCCTTTCCCTTCCCCTTCCTTTTTCTTCTTCTCCTCCACTTCCTTTTTCTCTTTCTCTTTCCTCCTCCTCCTCCTCCTTCCTCCTCCTCCTCTTCCCTTCTTATCTTCCCCCATCTTTTTTTCCTCTTCACCCCTCATCCTTTCCTTCCTTCTCTTTTTATTCTTCCTATTATTTTCATAACCACTAAGTCAAATTAGTGCTGCTTGCATGGTAGCAGTGTTGTGGGACCATCCACTGGAACATTAGCAAAATTCCAGTAACCACACTCTAACTTTTCCCCGCCAGCCATCAACTGCAAGTTGCTTCTCAGCAATTGATAGGGCCCAAGGAGGCCCACCCCAACCCATTCTGAAATTTTGACAAGCTTTTTCTTATACTGGCAACCACAGCTGCTGTGAGTCATAAGGGCGATGGTCAAATCATCTCTAGAATATAACAGTTCACAACATTCTTCCTCTTCCTCTGGCTCTGACAATGTTTCTACCCTCTCTTCCATGATGTTCCCTGAGCCATGGGAATGGGGAGTACTGTATTCCACATGTTGATGTGTACTCACAACCACTTATTCTTTGTTCTTTGACCAGTTTTAAGTATGCAAAATTGCTGCCCACCACAGAAAGAAACTTCTTCAACCAAATATGAGATGAGCATAAGTCTATGAGTAGAAGAGCAAACACATAGAAAGGAGTTTGATATCATGATGACTTGGCACAACACAGAAGTAGAATCCCTGCTACAGGTAATGACTTCCAAAGCCACAGCCTTTTGACCAGATTGACAGTACCAACATAAACTTGGAGCAGGCCTTAAATCCCAAGCACAAAATGTTTAGCTTAAGCCTATAGCAATGGGGACATCTTGCATGGTAGGTTGTACTGTAGCATTTAATAGTGGGTAAGACAATTTATGCCCCCTACACACATAGTAAATGGCCTACACAGGACCCTCCAGCAGTATGAATGCTGACCAATAGGGAAAACATTTAGTTATTGACACTGTTTTATACCAAAGAGTTTGAGGTCTATGTATATGAGCCTTTGTGTATTATATGATCATCATCAGTAGTACATATCTAGAATGAAAAACGTGATTATGCTCAAATGATGATGTTTAAAGATACAACGAATAGAAGCTAGCATATGGTCAGACTTATTTTAACCACACATAGAAGCAGTCTGTAAGTATATATATATATTCATAATCAACTAAAAATCTTATGTAAATATATAAGAAAATATTTATATTAAAATATATCTCTTAGACTAACTTCAAAAAGTATCCCTGGAATGTACAAAAACAAAAAGAATCTGCTTTGATGGCACACTGAAAAATATTGGCATGGACATGAATAAATTTTGGGAACACAAACAGCAAGGAATTATATTAGTGGTAGCCTATGTTTTCTTTACAATTTATTATCACTTAAAAAGCAATAAATGTTTACAATAATGATGGATGGAAAGTTAAGTGAAACAGCATTAACTCAGAGATTGAACTTAAAAAAGCAAAAGACCAACATATATTAATAGATTAGGTACTGGCTCTTGTTACTTAGGAGTCTGCCAAATAGTTTGAGTGTTAGCCAAAGTTGCCTATTAGCTTTTATCAAGTTGAAACCTTGAGAGAAAGAGGGACATAAAAAAGCATGTGTATTGTACAAAAACTGAAAAGAAACAATTAATTTGGAACAGATAGCCAACATGTGACAAATCCAATGTTCTAGAAAATAAACATAAGTGGAGTAGTAGCTTCTACACCTTATATTCTTGCCCCATTCCTAAGGCACAAAACTGATTTCATATCTTTTGTCGAGTACTTTAAGTTTTCAGAATAAGTGAAAACTGTGCTTTCAATGTCCACGCATTAAATTTTCTTGTGGTTGTCAAATTAATGTACATATCAAAGTAAATTCTTTAAAAAAATCTACAGTTGGAGCTACAAATTGTCGACAGAATTTCAAAAGCATGGGATTTTCATGTTTAAAGAAAAGAACAAATTCCTGGACTCAAGTGATCTCTTGCCTTAGACTTCAAGTAGGTGGGAATACAGGTATCAGCCACACTTAGCAAAGCAGAGGCCCTACATAGGCTTCTTTTTATTTATTTCACTTGGGAGGACAATGAGATTTGAGTGAATCTGGCATAAAAGAGGTTCTTCAGAAATTTTTGAATAAAGCATAAACTTTTTGAAATTGTCAGAGATATTTTAATGTTCTATAATCACAATATTTTAGCTATGCATACATATTTGAATTAACACAAGATTTTCTACCATAACACTCTCTCTTTCTCTCTCTCTGTCTCTCTCTCTGTCTCTTTCTCAGAAGTACATAGCTTAATCTCTTTGACAAATTTAATCTCAGATAAGTATCAAGGTCAAAGCTATGTTTAACTAATTAGAAAGACATTTTTTAAACAAAGTTTATCTGTGTAAAAGTTGTGGCTGCCCTAGAACTTGTTTTGAAGTATGTTTATTTTAAAAATTTAACTTTTACAGAATAATCATGAAAAATATAGGAGAAAGTAAAACAAAAAATAAAATACTCTCGCATGTCACTTTCTTAAATTCTCTGGATATAATAATATAAATATTTTCAGAAAATGTGATTTTTACTTCAATTTATTTTAATAAATCAGTATATTGAAATGAAGTCATTTCATATCATCACAGTAAAGACAAAAACTTATTTAAGGTCAGATGTTTGCATGAATTTAGTTTTGGTAAAAATAATTGCACAGCTTCTGGATATTATCAAATATCATATTAAAATGTTTGAATAATTTAGGACGGATACAAGCATTATTTAATTACATATTATAATAAACACAATCATGCATGTAATATATATTTATATATGTATATATATATATACACACACACACACACACACATAAATGTCTGTGTTTTTATTTGTAAGTGATAAATGTGCACATATCCGAATGGCTTATGTTTTGAGATAGGGAAGATAACAACAGACTTTTGTAGATTATATAACAGTGTTAGAATACTTATGATGTAATACAAATACTGAAAATTCCACATAAAATTTTCATTAAAAAGTCAATTCATGGACAATTCATTACACCTGTATGCTATCTATTCTGTACATAACAAAGGTGACTGTTCTAATTTTAAGGAGAGAATGTTAGAGAGAACATGAGAAACAGAACTGGAAACTGGACAAATATTTAAAACAAGACATGATCTTGACCATACTGCAATTCTGAATCAAGTTATATCTAACTACTTGAAGTTCCCATAAAGACAGATTGATTCTATTACGGCTTGGTTTAATGCTTCTCAAACTGGAAGGTGAGACATGTGAGATCTCCAGGCCAACACTAGTGAGCAAATATCAGCAGTATTAGAATGTGGAGTCTAGTGGAATAAAGATGTGATAACAACTCGTTACAGAGAATGCTATGATCCAAGGCCCTGCTCTTCTTCTGTTTATCCCCAGATACCACGTTCTAAACACTTTTCTGTACTAATGCTTCCTACATAGCTCCACCTTGCTACAGATAAAATACAAGTAAGGTCAATCATCTACTCTTTAAGATTAACACATATACAACCCCACCTCCTGATTGCTGAGATAAATGCTGAGTTGTCTGGAGTTATCTATAATTAATAATTAGCAAGAGGTAAATATTTTAGTACAGCTGGTTTTATTTTTAAAAGACATAAACTAAAAATTCGGTAATGATTTAGTGAAATTGCCCACTTATCAGCAGATTCCAGCTGCCATTCAAACCTTTTGGAACTAAATGATATTAAGACAAAATTTAAAAAAAAGTCAAAAATTTAATTTGCTGCCTTATTGTGAATTATGTTTTCCATTTTCTGAGAGAAAATGGAGAATGAGAATAAAACATTTGGAGGCCCAGTTTAAAGCATATATTAAAATATCGAGCTTTGTTCCTATAGCGTGCCTGCACCAAGCAAGGAAGGCTCTTTGTTTATGAGCTAAGCATCCAGCAAGGAGACCTGATCTTTCGGCGGCGCCAGGGGAGCCAACATTGGGGTGAGTGTCTGACCCCGTGGCTGCAGCCCGGGACAGGGAACTCAGAATTTCCTCAACCCCCTATCCTTCCTGGGCTCTCTGCAGGGCCTCTACTCCCTGCATACTGCATCTTTCTTTCTATCTCACCCACCATTCATCCAGAACCCTCCCCACTTCGGCCTCACTGTCCCCTTTCGACTCATAGCATCACACAGCCCAGCCTGTCTGGGCACTGGGTCAGAATCCTCAGGGCACCCAAGCAGGCGGGAGTTCCTTTGACATTGGGGAGAGCCAACATTGGGGAGAGCCATCACTGGGGAGAGCCAACACTGGGAAGGTACATCAGTAGGCAAGGAGACCTGATCCGGTAAAAGAAGATCCATAAGGGAGCATTTGGAAGAAGAGATGAACAGACGCCAATGCAAGAATTCATCCAACATGCTGAAAAGCAACATGAAGCCACCAGAAACAAGCGACCTCACAACGGGAGGACATGAACACCTTAACCAAGAAGAAGTAGAAAAGATTGACTTCATGAAAGTGATTGACGCCCTTAAACAGCATGTAAAAAATGCCCTTACAGAAATGGATGAGAAGTATACCAGAAAGTTTGAGGAATTGAATAAATCAGTGAATGATACCCTAGAAAACCAAGGAAAAACAATCAAACAGATAATGGAAACAGTTCAAGACTTGAAAAATGAAATGGAGGCAAAGAAGAAAACACAAACAGAGGGCCAGCTGGACATGGAAAACTTAAGTAAAGTAAAATATCGACTGCTCTGTTAACATTTTATTTATTTCACTGTAGAACTTCCAAATATGCTAAACATAAAAATGTTATATACTGACAATATATTTTAGCTATAAAATAATGATCACAGCTCACTGCACAGGTATTTTGTGAGTTCCATGAAGGGCAAGTCAAATTGGATTCAGCAAAAACTAACGGAACTTTATACATGTCAATAGAAGGAATCTCATGTATAGGTTAACTTAATAATTTTACAGTTAATAATAACATCACCATAAGTAAATTCATTGGAGAGTATATTCGATAGAACCCTAGAACTTAGTCACTCTTTCAGGGTCTGTGGATCGTCCCTGCCAGATGATTGTCATGATCATATCTCCATGAGAAAATTCTACTCTTGTACAAGTGTCATAGAAAACTCACTGCTATGAAATACATTAATTCTATCCTTTCCTCTTGATTATGTCATTTTTTGTACATAAGGTATTTTAGTCATCTGACCATCTTTTTGCTTTCCTGTTGTAACTCTCCTTTCTAACAATGCCTCATGTGCTTTTGCATCCTCTCTACTTTTGTGACCCAGTAAGTTAAATAAGGGCTACATAAGCATAAGTGGGAGGTTATTTAGGAGTGCATAAAACCCAGTCACATAACCTTTGATCTACAGTTTGACTACAAGATGTGCTGGTGTTAAGGCAATGCACAAATTAAGGGAGTGATCAACTAATGACTGGTTCAGCTTGAGACATATAGCATGAGAGGGAACCCACCTATGACACTGAACATGCATAACTCAGGGGCTAGACAGCCTAGAGACCTAAGATTTAACTACATGTGACTGGCAATAAAAAATCAATAAAATCATTCCTAATGATATTCTGCTCTACTCATAGATGGTTGCCTAGCTCAGTGATCATCAGTGAGGATACACAGCAACTGATGGAAATATATGCAGAGACCCACAGTAAAATATTAGGCAGCTAGGACCTCAAGAACTATATTGAATAGATATGGAGAAAGTGGACAACCTTGTCTTGTTTCTTATTTCTGTGGGATTGCTGGGAGTTTCTCTCCATTTCATTTGATGTTGGCTTGCTGTATATTGCCTTTATTATGTTTAGGTATGTTACTTGTATCCCTGCTCTCTCCAATACCTTTATTATGAAGGGATTTTGCATTTTTGAAAGGTTTTTTCAGCATTTAATGAGCTGAAAGATACTTAAGGAGATGTTCAACATCCTTAGTCATCAAAGAAATTCAAATTAAAACATCTCTGAGATTCCATCTTATACCTGTAAGAATGGCCAAGATCACAAACACTGATGACAACTTATGCTGGAGAGGTTGTAGGGTAAAGGGAAGACTCCTGAATTGCTGGTGGAAATGAAAGCTGGTACAGCCCCTTTGGATGTCAGTGTGGTGATTTCTTAGAAAATTAGGAAACAACTTTCCTCAAGACCCAGCAATATCACTTTTGCATATATATCCAAATGATGCTCAATCGTGCCACAAGGACATGTGCTCAACGATGCCCATAGCAGCATTGTTTGTCATAGTCAGAAGCTGAAAACAGCCTAACTGCCCTTTGACTGAAGAATGGATAAGAAAAATGTGGTACATTTACACAATGGAGTACTACACAGCAGAAAAAAATAACAACACCTTGAGTCTTGCAGGCAAATGGATGGAGATAGAAAACATCATTTTGAGTGAAGTAACCCAGGCCCAGAAATACAATTATTACATGTACTCACTCAAAAGTGTTTTTTAAACATAAAGCAAAGCAAACCAGCCTACAAATCACAATTCCAGGGAACCCAGACAACAACAAGGACCCTAAGAGAGACATACATGGATCTAATGTACATGGGTAGGAGAAAAAGAAAAAGATCTCCTAAGTAAATTGGGAGCATGGGAACCTTAAGAGAGTGTTCAAGGGGAGGGGAGAGGTAGGGAAGGAAACAGAAAAAATATAGAGCTCAATAAAAATCATTAAAAAAAAAAAGGTTAAGCAGTGCTCTGGGAATACTGTGAAAGATGAAGAGAATGGATTGTGGGAGACAGAGGGGTCAAGGACACCTCAAGAAAAATCACAGAATCAGCTAAACTGGGCTTCGAGGGGTACACAGAGACTGACTGCAAAACCAGAGAGCTTACAAGTAACTGACTTAGGCCCTCTGCATATGTGACAGATGTGTGGTTTGATCTTTTTGTAGGACTCCACCTCTGACTCTGTTGCCTGCTTTTGGGACCCTTTCCTCCTACTGGGATGCCTCATCCAGCTTTAAAAAGAGAAGAGGTGCCTAGTCATACTTTAGCTTGATATCCTATTGCTGGCTGATGTACTTGGGAGTTCTGCCCTTTTCTGAAGAGAAAGGAGGATTGAATGATGGAGGAATAGTGGATATTGGGGGAAAAGATTGGGAAGAAAGAAGGGAGTGAGGGAAAACCATGATCGGGCCGGAAAAATAGATTAATTGATTTAATGAAAGGAGAAAATATTGAGTTCTCCATCTTAAATATATACTTTTTATAATCGACAAAATCAAATAATAAAAACAAATTTTAAAAAATATAGAGAATAGAAACAGTTATCTTCATCATGTTTTAAAAGATGAAACAGAAGCTTAGCAATCATTTTCTCTTTTGACAAGTGATGACATGCTTCATAAATGCATAGTATAAAATCATCTTCAACAAAAGCTTATGCTATATTCAGTAAGTCTTATATAGAAGCAAAAAGAGAAAGCAACAAATAAATAAAAAACTTCTAGAAGCAGGAGACATGGTCTTTTCCAGAAAAGACGAAATGAAACAAACAAAAAAACCCATCAACTTATTTTCCAATGCTAATGTTCAGCCCTAAAACACTCACACAAGTAACATTATGCAGAAGGAGCAGGTTATGTTTAGGAATATATATATGCATATGTATATAAGCATTTATATTATATTTAGAAATATATACACATTAAAAATATGGCATGCACACATGTGTATGCAAGCACATATAGTCCTATATGTGCATGCAATGTATCTGTAGCTAATGAAACAAGATATGATGAATTTGAAGGAGAAAGGGGAGGAGTATATGGGAGGTTTTGAGGAAAGAAAGGAAATGGAGAATTATATTTATACTATAATCTCAAAAATTTTTAAATAAGAAATCACTAGTCTTGATACACCTAGAAACATAGAAGGAATGTTATATTTGTGTCTTAATAATTGCAACCCTATTTTCCACCATAAAATATATATACCATGAGCTGCTTCATATAATAGAAGCCCTTGTTTTGTCTGAGGAGCCAAACTGATTATATTTATATTCATATACAGTTTTTATATAGGTATATATTTGCATATATATAATTTTATTTTGTTATATTTAATTGATTCTTATTGATGTGATAAAACATCATGATCAAGGTAACTTATAAAAGAAAGTTTTTAATATGGGGCTCATGACCCAGATGGTTAGAATGTATCACCATCATGGCATGATCGTGGAGATCATGGCATGAGGCCATGTCTCTGGAGCAGCAGCTAAGAGCTAAAATCTTGAGACACAACCAGCAAATAGAAAGAACCATCTGGGAATACCATCAGTTTTGTGAAACCTCAAAATCCAACCTCAGTGGCACACTTCATCCAGCATGGCCATACTTACTGATTCTTCCTAAACAGTTGCATAAACTGGTATCAAATAGTAAACATGTGGATCTATTGGGGGGCAAATTCTCATTAAAATCACTACATAGATACACATACACACACACACACACACACACACACACACACACACACACACACACCCCTTCTTCCCAAGAAAAGGAGAGAATCTAATGATGAGTCTAATCATTCTGTGGCAGGGGTGGCGGATGGAGGGTGAGGGTGGGTCATTCTCGTGTTTAAAATGGGGAACTGTGAACTGTAAAAGGCCTTGTCCTTGTTTCCTGAAAGACCCCTCAGTGTAATCATTTTGACTGCTGCAGATGAATCATTATAAGATTCCACAACTTGACTGCTGCTCAAGAGGCCCTGGAGACTCTGTGGAGTCTGACATCTTTCTAATTTGCTTTCTTTTCAAAGTATATATTATAATCTTTTCTTCAAATATCTGTGCAAAGCAATTATGTGGTCTTGAGAAATGTGTTCATGTACTCTCAGAGGACTCCATAAAATATCTCTTCCTCATTCCATAATCTACTTATTTTAAAGCACAGTTATAATTCTGCTTTAAATGACCCATATTTTTTTAACATGTAAAAAGAGCCTAGCTTACCGATGATTAAGTACAAACTTACAGAATCAACATTATCTACCTTATTGCACCGTTGTGATTTCAGGATATTGTATGTTTATCTGCAGCATTATTGAAAATGTTGATTCAAAACTTTACTTATTTCCATTGGCTCATATTTCTAATACCTTGGGGAATAATTTTTAACAAAAACTCCAGATTGCTCAATGATTAATTATAGTCATCCTAAGAGACTATACTTCAGAGTGTGAAAGGTTCAACCTTACATCAAATGACAGTAAAATGGAAGTGATAAATAGGGAATGTTAAATATCCCTTTGGTGAGCAGTAGTTTGGAGAGCACAGTTGTTTGCTTGCCTCAACATGGAACACAAATAAAATGAGGTTGGGACATAGTAAAAACGAAACATTTCAAGTCAGATAAAATGACTTGAACTTTTGAAGGAATATCTAAAGCAGAATCTGCTTAAAGATTTCCATAGTAGAAAGGCTGGAGTTTAGGTCATTTCCAGAGCAGGAAGGCTGGGAGCAAGGTCATTTCTAGAGCAGGGAAGGCTGGGGGCAAGGTAAACAGTAGAGCAGGGTAACATTCACTTTAGACACAAGAACATTGTCCCACTCTTTCCCTCTTCAATTACTTTTCAACTTTCATGAAAACTAACAATTTTAATGGCTTTATAATTAAGGTTTCAAGACATTTTCTTTAAAGGAAACCATCTCTAATGATTTTATTCAGACAAAATTCTTCTATGCATTTTTACAGATAACAGGCAGGAGTATTGTGCTCAATTTTGTGTATCTCATGGTGTTATGTGCATAGGTAATTCTACTATCAATGTTTCCATTGTGTGCAGTGATAGGATTCACTGTGGTATTTCCATTATAAGCATACTGTACATTGACCATTTTCATCTCCCTTTCCCCCTAGTGTTCCATCACTCTTTCCAGACTCAACTAATCATTTTACTGTCAGGTTGATTTTCTTTATTGTTGTTTCAACATATGAAGGAGAAGATGTGAAAATTGTCTTCCTATGTCTGGTTTATTTTGCATAATGTAATATCCAAATTTTCTTGTTCATGCATATGGCACAACTTCACTTTCCTCTATGGCTGGACAATCCCATATTTTGTGTATCTATGATCTTTTCCTTATGCAGTTAATCTGAATACAAAGATTTAAATTAATCCTGTATTACTGTGAATAATGCCAAAATAAAATAGACATTTGCTTGTAGGCTCATTTCATTTATAAAGTAT
>NC_022010.1:58020977-58030790 GCF_000317375.1 Microtus ochrogaster
TTTATAATAATTTCTATAGTGACTGCACCAGTTCACACTCTCACCAGCAATGTACAGTGTTCTTTTTCTTCTGTATCATCACCAGTAATTGTTACTGTTTATTTTTAATCCTTTTTAAATGTGAGCTAGTCTAACTTGGGTGAGTTGTGATTTTGGTTTACACTTCCCTAGTTGCTAGTTAGATCTAACATTGTTCCTTATATGAATTGGTTTTCTATTCTTCTTCTGAAAATTGTCTTGATACTGTGTCCACATTTTATTGAGTTACAGCTTTTTAATGTTTGGAGTTCTTTGTGGTTCTGATTTTCAGTTGTTTTGAGAATAGGTCTTTATAAACATTTATTTATTTAGTATATATGTATCTAATATGTGTTTATAGATGTACCAAGAGACATGTGTGGAGGTCAGAGGACAACTTGTTAAAAAAAAAACATTTATTTCCTTCCACCATATGGGTTCTACGTAATGACTTTGATGGCAACTGCCTCTACCTGCTGAGAACACTCACTAACTCCTGAGACAGGGTCTTGGTGTACAGTGTAAGTAGTTGGTGTCCACTATGTAGTCAGTGTTGGCCATGAAGTCATAAAATCCCTGCTGTGTCAGCCTCCTAAATAGAAGCATTACAAGAATCCAGCTACACATAGCTTGGGCTTTTAGTTTTATATGTCCTGGATATTAACCTATTGGATGAACAGCTGAGAGATGTATTTTCTCACTTGATAGACAACCATTGTGGTGTTCCCTGTGTAATTTGTGCTATAAATGCTTCTTACCTAATCTAATCCCATTTATCAGTGCTTCCACTTAGCCTGCTTCTTGAGTCCTATTTAGATTTCTGTCTATCACCTACACCAATACTTGGACGTGCTTCCCTGTGTTTTTTATCCAGTATTGCAGTATCAGGTTCTATACTAAAATCCGTTTTGGTTGATTTTTGTACAGAGCAACAAGAGACAGCATCAAATTTCAACCTTCTTTATGTGGAAATGTGATTTCTTCAGAACTCTTTGTTAAAGAAAGTGCCTTTTCTCCAATATCTGTTCATTGCACATTTGTCAATACTTAGTTGGCTTTCTGCTATGTTCCTTTAGTCCCTGTGTGTCTTTCTATGCTGACACAGTATATCAACTTAAAAAATTTAAGACTCGTTTTGTGACACAAATATATGATCTGTTTTAGATAAAGTTCCAAGATCTGATGGGTAAAACATACAGCTATTCAACAAAATGTCCTACAAATGTCTGTTAAATCCACTTTCCCTGCCATATAGCTTAATTAATTCTGGTGCATGTGTATATTGTTATTGTTGTTTTCATTTGAGGTGGAATAATGTTCTTGTACACTGTAAAGATTTGTTACTCATATTGGTTAAAAAAAACCTTGACTGGCCTATAGTCAAGCAGGAAGTACAGGCAGGACAACCAGATGAGGAGAATTCTGGGAAGTGGAAAGCAGAGATACAGTCACCACCCATACACAGAGGAAGCAAAATGAGAATGCCTTACTGATAATAGTTACCAAACCATGTGGCTAAACATAGACAAGAATTATGGGTTAATTTAAGTTATAAGAGCTAGCTAGTTATTAAAAATCCTTAGCTAATAGGCCAAACAGTTTATAATTAATATAAGCCTCTGTATATTTCTTTGGGATTGCATGGCTGTGGGGCTGGGTGTTATAGAAACCTCTGTCTACAGTTGTTGTTTTATTTTGTTTTAACATCTGGATAATAAATACGTTTTTTTGGAAATCGAATTTTGAAAGTACTCACTATAAGTATATTGGAACTTATCTCTACCCTATTTTCTACTAAAAAATAAAAATCTTCATAAAATTTTTACAATATTAGATTACACAAATAAGTGCATGTAGATTTGCAATTTTTATTTATACAATATTCTGCCTGCATGTATGGCTAAGGGCTAGAAGAAGGTATCAGATATCACTGTAGATAGTTGTGAGCCTCCATGTGTTTGCTGAGAATTGAACTAAGGATGTCTGGAAGAGCAAACAGATAGTGTTCTTAACCTCTAGTTCATCTCTCCAGTCTCAGATTTGCAATCATTTTATTTTCTTTAGAATTGATCTCTTTATCATTACATAGTTATTTCCCATTATCACAATGATCTGTTTTATCTTCTCTTACTGTTTTTATCTTAAAGTCAATTTTGTCAAGTAAAACTCTTGTTATTTCTACTTATTTTCATTTTTAATTTGTTTGAAAAATGTATTTTTTATTCTTTTAGACTAGCGTCTCTGTGTTTGTATTTATGAGTAAGTTTCATGTAGGCAGAAATGTGTTGGAGCTTGTCTTTTAAGTAATTTATCAAGCTAGTATTTTTAAACTGCAGAATTAAGAAATTTTATATCAAGACTCCTGAAATTATAAATTTTTGCCTACTGCTTCATGGGTTGTATCTCTCTCTATTATAGGATGCTTTGCCATCAGTTTTATCTCCTAGTAGCCCCACTAGCAACAGCGTTGTATACATGGGAACATTGTTCTGGTCAGAAAACTCTCTTCCTGACATTTTCAGTTGAAATTCATGATATTGGTTTAGTAGGTATGGACTGTGTAGTTCAAGTAAAGCAAAATTTCTCAGCTAATGTACTTACAGAGTGAAGAAGACTGTTATGGTACTAGGCAAAGTTTCTTTCCAGATCTTCTCAAATCATACACTCCATGATTTCATTGATACCTTGGGACCTGGAAGCAGTGGTAAAGAGCACCAAGAAAAAAGCCCTTGGAAGGGGAAGAGTGGACTTATGATTTCCTCCAAGTATTGTTATTGACAAGTGACTGCAAGTGGAAGATGCTGAGAATGGAATACCAGAAGTCATGCAATTTTTACAGTTTTGATACCTATAAAACTACATACAACTGTCCCTGACCCTAGTTTCAGAAGGCCAACACTATTTCCTGGGGGTGGCATTATGTTTCTTTTCTATAACAAACTTTAAATTTAGTGCAGTATTTTTAATAGTTTAGCAGAAACACTATTATGGACCAAGTTTGGTTTGTAAGGCATTAGCACCCATTGAGCTAATGCAATAATATTCCTGTGTAGTCATACCGACAAGAATTCTAAATATTTTCACACCACCATACAACTCCAAATTCAAAGAACAGGTTGCCTCTCAAATGGCACCTGGCACTAGCATCTTGGGAATTTTCTAGAAGGTTAACAAGGTTCCTTTACCAAAAGTAGAATCCGTAGAAAAGAGCCTGCATGGATAACAACAATTTCCAATACATATGATTACCAGGATGTGGACTGCAAGCATTTTTTTGAAACTCTTTCTTTTTTCTTTCCCGTGTGGATGGCAGCTGACACCTTTCCAGGCTGTGGAACATGAAGAACGGATATTAGGATATTCCATTTGTTTTCTAATGCTAAGATGACAATCTCTCGACTTGATCGGATTTCTACTTTTTTTTTCAGTGTTATTGCTCAGATCACTCAGTAAAGTATGCTTCCATATGTGTGTGTGTGTTGCATTGGCTCTTCTGTGTGAAGGGACAGATAAGTGCTGAACACAACTCTATTCAACTATTTTGCTGACCTCAGTGTTTCAATAGTAAATATATAAAAATCATAGAAAATGGAAGAGAAAGAAATCAAAGTTAATAAATCACAGAAACTCAGTTACTATTAGTGTAGCCCTGTATATTTTTCTATTTCAAACTTGTATCTAAATCAAGTTTTTTGAACCTCAATAGACAATATGAAAAATACAAGCTTAGCGGTGTGTTGACCCATTTATAGTTCACTGTTGCTGTTCCAATTAAAGAAAATAAAGTACTGCCTCAATTTTATATGGCTGTCATTGAGTTCTAAAGATAATCCTGTATGAATATGAAATTTATTTTCTAAAATAAATGGATTGTTTATTGTTGGTCATTCTGGAATAATTGTGACAGTGTTCTCTCTTCTTCAGTGTTGATAGAGAAAAGAAATGAGAAACAGAATTCAGGAAAGACAGGGAACATTTTCATGTCTTTGAATGGTGTATTTGATAATGTGCTGATTTGAAACTCACAAGCACAGAGATTATAAAAATTATTACAGATTTAAATTCATAACTTTGAACTACTTAAATATTACTCAAAATCTGTATATTTGGAGCATTTCTATAAAATAGGGTATTTGACACTTGTTCCTTTTTTCTGTTTGTCGTTCCAAAGTGCTATTGTGACAGATGTATTATGGAATCCATAATGTTTTTTTTTTTGTTTTGTTTTTTTTGAGTCAGGGTTTCTCTGTGGTTTTGGAACCTGTCCTGGAACTAGCTCTTGTAGACCAGGCTGGTCTCGAACTCACAGAGATCCGCCTGCCTCTGCCTCCCGAGTGCTGGGATTAAAGGCGTGTGCCACCACCGCCCGGCTCCATAATGGTTTTAATATGCTTCATGAGGAAGAAAACACAAAGAACTTTTGAGAAAATGGGGTATATGGGTATTTGTACCCATGCTTATACATTATTAAATATAGGTATTAGATATTTGCTACACATAATGCCATTATTTAAGAAAATAATTACTAATGATAGAAATTTAGTAAATACCATATTTTTTATAAATAAATACTCAGTTTGCTCAGAAAATGGTAGACATACATAATGTTTGTAATGTTTAAGTTCAATAAATTTTATATTTATCAAATAAATGTACCAGAAAGGTGTACTTTTATTGATTAGTTCTTTTAAACTTTAAGGCAATTGATCATCGTTGCACCCTGTAAGTATTTTAGGGCATTCAAATTATGGTACAACATGACAACTCATCATATAACTCAGAAAAATAAATACTATGTTTTATCTGATAAAGCATTTTATTGCAGAATTACAGTCTGATGCACCTTACAGCATTTATAATGTGAAATCATAGCACTCAGTATAAGATGAATGTCTTTGGGAGTCAATCAGGTAATGAAAGATATAACACAATGTAGGATTAATGTATTTATAATAGAGATAGAGATATAATGCCCCTATTCTCCCTATCTGTCTCCCTCTCTCTCTGCCATCTCTCCAATCTAGGACAAAGATAGCTGAGCTATTTACAAATGATAAACAACATCCTCAGCAGACACAGGATCTGACAGTGCTTTGAATTTTCACTCTCCAGAATCAAGAACTGTGAAGCATGAATGCGTGTAATTTAAGCCTCCTAGTCTACAATAAGCTGGTATAAAAGCACAAAAGCTTCCAGCACCAAGATAGAATATGTCATGTCATACTCACTAAAAAGAACATCCGGAGGCTAAGAGGGGAGAATTTTTATGCATATATACTGTCATAGTTATGGTTTCTTCTTCTATGATAAAATACTACAACCAAAGCAACTCATGGAGGAAGGGTATTATTTCAGCTTAGAGTTGTAGTCCATTATGAAGAGAAGTTAGAACAGGAGCTCAAGCAGTGCAGAAAACTGGAAGCAAGAACAGAAACAGAAAGCCGGGCTGTGGTGGCGTACGCCTTTGGTCCCAGCACCCGGGAGGCAGAGGAGGGCGGATCTCTGTCTCTCCCAGACAAGGCCAGCCTGGTCTGGGAGAGCTAGTTCCAGGACAGGAACCAAAAGAGCTGCGGAGAAACCCTGTCTCGAAAATCCAAAAAAAAAAAAGAACAGAAACAGAGATTTGTGAGAATTTGTCGCTTACTGGGTTGCTTTCTCATGGCTTGTTCAGTCTGTTTTCTTTCTTTATTAATAATATTTTTATTATTTTTATTGAGCTATACATTTTTCTCTGCTCCCCTTTCTCCCCTTGCCCCTTCTTCCCTCTTCTGTGATCCCAACACTCCCAGTTTACTCAGGAGATCTTGTCTTTTTCTCTTTCCTAGTTAGATCCATGCATGTCTTGTTTAGGGTCCTTTTTGTTGTCTAGTTCCTCTGGGGTTGTGGATTGTAGGCTGGGTTTTCTTTGCTTCATGTCTAAAAGTTACTTATGAATGGTTACGTATTATATTTGTATTTCTGGGTTTGGGTTACTTCACTCAATATGTTTTTTTTTCTAAATCCATCCATTTGTTTGCAAATTTCAAGATGTCATTATTTTTAACCACTGAGTACTACTCCATTGTGTATATGTACCACATTTTCTATATCTGTTCTTCAGTTGAGGAGCATCTACGTTGTTTCCAGTTTCTGGCTATTACAAATAATGCTGCTATGAACATAGTTGAGCACGCGTTCTTGTGGTATGAATAATATATATATATATATAATCTTTTCCAGCCTGGCTATATTTTGTTAAACCACCGGCTGAAAGCAGTTTCATTTTAAACCAATGTTAATCAAAAATATTCATAGCCTAGAAAGGGGAACTCTACACCAATAAAACAAACCAGGATTGGACAAATCAAACAAACAACAGGAAGAAAAGTCAAATAGATAGTTTAAGAAATATAAGTTGTGGAGACACAAACATTTGCTCATGTAGAAATCCCATAAAAACACAAAGTTAGAACCCATAATACAAACACGGAGAACCTGTAGGGTTAAAAAAAATCCTGACAGTTATTATGAGAAAAAGAATCTCAGACAAATACCACTGAGTTCTTTTTGTTTGGACTGTTACTTCTAGGCATGGGGCCTGGCCTTAAGAGTAATTTGTATATCCAGTAAGACTCTGCACAAACAATATTTTCATTTGTAAGAGGTTATCAATTGGAGATAACTTCTGGGTTAGGGATGTGGATTTGTGTCTCCTTCCCCTGTCAGTTCTGGGACTCCATATGGTGCATACTGGTGAAAGCCCTGTGAGTGCTGTCACAGTCCCTGTGAGTTCATATGTACATTAGCCTTGCTGTGATTAGAAGGCTTTGTTTCCTTACTGTCTTCCAACCCCTCTGGTTCTTACTCTTTCCACTTTCTTTTCTGCGAAGCTTCCTGGGACTTAGGAGAGGAAACTGATGAAGACATTTCATTTGGGTCTGACGATTCCAAGATCTCTCACTGTCTGTACAATATCTAGCTGTGGATTTCTATATTTATTCCCACCACTGCAGGAGGAAGTATCTTTGATGGTGACTGAGTAAAACTCTGATCTATGAGTAAACAGAATGTCATAAGGAGTCATTTTCTGGCTTGGTCCCTTTAGCAGAAGAGTAGTATTTGGTTTTCCCTTAGGTCTCTGGCCTATCTAGTGTTGGGTTCTCAACCACACAAGCATTGTTGGGGATGGGTTCCACCTGAAGGAGTGTACTTTAAATCCTATCAGATAGTAATTGTTTAGTTCCATAAACTTTGTGTTACTATTACATTAGTGTATTTTGCAAGCATGTCGCCATTGTAGATAGAAGGGTTTGCACTTATGTTGGTGTTTATCCTTTTTTTTTTTGGTAGTATGCAGAGCACTTTCCAGTAACACGAACCCTAATATATATATTTATTAACAATATAGGTAGGTATCATCCCAACTTTTTCACATTCACTGAGTTGTATAGGTATTGTCTTCAGCAATAGGGCATACTATCAATTTCTAGAGTACCACCAATAACTAGATTTTTTGGGAGGTTTCCCTGGGGTCCCTTTGCCTAGCAGCTCAATTAAGTGTACCCATTCCTAGAACTAGAGACTTCATTTGGTGATAAGAGATGTCCAGTTGGGGCAACATCTCCCATGGTTATTTGGTGATTCCTTTTAGATCACTTGTATGTGTATATATATTTTCGAATGCTTCTACTGTGTTAGGTTTTTCATGAAAGTTCCCAAATTGTCCTTAGTTTTAGATGACCATCCCTCACACTCCTCTTCTCCCCCACCCTCATTTGATATTCTCACCAAGGTCCCATCCACCCATAATTTTCTATTCTATTTGCCCTTCCAAGGTGATCTAACCCTAACCCCTAGTCCCTCACTCTATACCTAACCTCTGTGGTTCTGTAGTTGTAGCCCACTTTATGTAGACTTAACAGCTAATTGGGGAGGATCAAAATGGTTTGTACACATGTCTCTTGGACATCCTGTTGAAGAGCTTCAGAGCAAAAGACCTAACCATTTAATGAGTCACACATTCATTAATCAATATGATACAAAAGCTTGAGCGGGAAGAAGAAATGTAAGAATAGTTTCCTTTAAAAAGTTGCTGCCATGTCTGTTCATCTGTTACTGATATATTATGCATATTTTTTCATGAAAAATCTGAACAAAAGTTGCTGCCATGTCTGTTCATCTGTTACTGATACATTATGCATATTTTTTCATGAAAAATCTGAACAATGGCTCAGTCACTGACTTATAATGGGCACAATAATATCTTCTTCTCCTAAAATATGAGCATCACAGAATCAAGGAAAGTTGGCCTTTACTGTCTCCTGAACAAGCCAAAGCCAAATGGGAAAGTCCCATAACAAAATTTTACTTATTAACAGGTTATGTCTGAGAAAGAACTTGAGAGGCCTGACAGTGTTTTACTTACTCTGAAACAATTTATTATTTCACAATGTCAATAGAACTCAGAACTTTAAGATTCACTGAAATATTTAATTCATACTTTGATACGTAGGAAAGATGAAAACATTTGAAATACCATATGTTCTTTTCAACAACTTGATATCACAGAATAATTATAGCTCACTACTATGAGATGACTTTGGATAGTATGTCTCCATTTTCTCCCTGCCAAGTAATCTATGACACTGAAATACAGTGTATAAATCAAACTTAAAGATGAAATTGTTTACTGACAAGAGTATTTATCCAGCAGAATGACAGAAGCTAAGAATTTTTAAAATAAAATATTCAAATTACAAAACAAACAAACAAAAGCAAAAAACCTGAAATTAAGATTGGCATCTGCCAGACTTTTTCTTTATTTGTCCCATTGATTTACACTGACTTTTTTTCTGACTTTGTTTTTGAAACAAAATAAAATATTTCTGCATAGGAAATTGCTGTAGCTTGAGAACAGTTAGGAGGATATTCCCTGTAAATTCCTGTTGGTCATTGCCAAGGAATGAAGCTCCCCTCAGAGATATGACAGGCTGGAATCCTTGCAAAATCAAGGCTCTTTAGATCTCTCCTAGTTTTATCTACCAAGTACTGTCCTGTGGAATTTAAAGACATCATTGTATTCTAGAAAATGTGTCTATGCAGTAGATGGAGTTGCTGAGGTGTGTAGTAAAATGGATTGACCATGGGTGTTCCCATGGACTTGGGTGTTCACCCATTATCTTAGTTTCCTATTGTTTCTGAAAGATATCAGGAAACAAAAAGGAGCAATGAAAAATGAATGAACTTCATTTGTCCAAAAAAGTCCCCACTGTGACTGTAGCCAACTTACACTTATTAACAAACCACAAAACAAAGGCCAAAGCATATACAAATGTAGTTATGAGTCAGTTTAAAGTGTCCCTTTCTAGAGGGGCAGAAGCTACCTTCTGGTAGCCTACAACCTGGTTGTATCCATTTTCTGTTACAAACATGGGGTTTTTATTGTTTCTGTTCAAGCCTGAGTGAAAATGAATAAACATTTTGAGTAGAGATTTCTGAAAGAGGAAAGCAACTCTGGGGGGCTTTATGGCATGGTGAAATACCCTACTCATCCTAGCCTGGCAGAGTTGTTTTTAGATCTCTTCTTTTATAGTAAGCTGCAAATTTGGACTTCTGCATGCCTGTTAGCAGGCCATTGTCATGGTTCTAAAAAATAAATTATAGTATTGAAAGATCTACATGTACTAATTGCTTAATAAATACCAGCTAAGATTTTGCATATCAGGATACATGTTTACTATACTAACAATTTTGTTAGTGTGCTTGACACCTATTTTGTATATGTGCTCATTTCTTCTCCTTTCATTAGCATCTCTC
>NC_022010.1:58031340-58036710 GCF_000317375.1 Microtus ochrogaster
GAGGATGCCTATATGTTTTTCTTTGGGTTCTCCTTATTTAGCTTCTCTAGGATCACTAATTATAGGCTTTTTTTAGAGGGATCTGCTTCTTTTCTCATTTCAGCCTTGACACTTCAATGGTTTCTGTCAATCAGGCTACTCCATCTACTTGAATTTTATGTAGATAGCCAGGCAAGCTAACATAGACAAGGCTCCTCTTTGTAATGGTTTTAACTAGATCTAAGAGACAAAAAACAAAACAACAAAAATCTTTTCATTGTAGTGAAATCTTCATGAAGAAAAAATCATCTAGAAGAAAAGAGGTTAAAAAGTGAAGGGGGAAACTGGTAGCATTGAAGTTTATCATTTGGGGCTTTCAAATTCAACTTTGTTTTTATCATTCAACACTGTGTACCAATTGCTTAGGAAGATTTTTCTGAGTTCTCAGTCATTTGCAACCAAATGATGCCTACTGTTACAGAGCAAAATGGAATTGAGGTCTTTAATATAGGATCTTACTACCACCGTATAATTAGATCTACCTGTACTACTTTTCAATTTGGGCTCACTAAAAACAAACATCAGCAACAACAAAACACATCCTTACTGCACAACAGCATATATATGCTCCAGGTCTTTGGCATGGAATTGCTAGGTATGGTTATAACATTTAGAGCTGTCCAGGAAGACCAGTGGGTATGAGTTAGAGGTTCTGCATAGCACCCTTGCATACCATAGCTGAAAAGATTTTACTCTGGGAGGATATTATCTTGTTGCTATAAAGAGTTAATCTGTAGAGCCCAAATATCCATTAAACATATAACACCTTAGTCAAGTTTCAACCAAATGGAATAGGCAAAGAAAAGTGAAATTCTAAATATAGTTGACCTAACTCACATTCCATCTAAAGAAATACAACTTTCACACATACCCCAAAATATGTTGACATACCTGCAATTTCTTTTCACACATATCTGAGCAACTATTTTCTTGATGTTCTGCCTGCTTCAGAACGTAGCTGTAATAAATTTCCCTAGAGAAGGTTAGAAATGTAAGCCTGAACCTAAGATCACTAAATCCAATTTGAAACTGAAGGGAAATGCTGAAACAGGAAACAAAAGATAGTAACGTCCTGAATTTTTGTACAAACCCAGTTTTATTTTCTCTCAACGTTAAAGACATAAAATCAAGCCAAAGTTCTAACCTAAGGCTAAGAAAACATTCTTAGCTAATTGAATGTGATTGATTGAGCTAATCACAATGGAAAGAAGGCTGGAATTAAGGACCATCTAGACCTGAATGAGGCTTCATTTTTACTGACTGTCCTTTCTTTCTGGTTTTGTCTACTTTGAACTACTATTCATATTTAAAATGACCGTGCATTATTTTTTAATGAAATATTTTATTATCTTTGCAAGAGTATAGAAAAATAGAAATATAATTATGCACATGTATACTTATTACTGTTACATGCCTCAAATATAAATAATTCTTAAAACCAGCTTCAGACTATAAAATTTTAAATAATTTGTTGTATTAATTTTTAATTGATTTTATTGGCTCTTACCTCCCCTTCAATCCTCTCTCATGATACCCATACTCTCAATTTAGTCAGGAGATCGTGTCTTTTACTACTTCCCACGTAGGTTAAATCCATGTATGTATTTCTTAGGATCCTCATTGTGTCTAGGATTGTGATTTGTGGGCTGGTTTTCTTTTTTTTTTCTGTTTAAAAACCATTTATGAGTGAGTACATACGATAATAGTCTTTCTGGGTCAGGGTTACCTTACTCAATATGATATTATCTAGCTCCATCCATTTGCCTGCTAATTTCAAGATGTCATTAATTTTTCTACTGTGTAGTACTACATTATGTAAATATACCATATTTTTCTTATTGATTCTTTGGTTGAGGGGTATTTAGGTTGTTTCCTGGTCCTGACTATGACAGACAGTGCTGCTATGAACATAGTTGAGCAAATGTCCTTGTGGCACAACTGAGCATCCTTTGGATATATACCCAAAAGTGATATTTCTGGGTCTTGCAAAAGGTTGTTTCCTAAATTTTCTGAGAAATAACCATACTGATATCCAAAGGGGCTATACGAGCCTGCACTCCCACCAGCAATGCAGGAATGTTGCCTTTACCCCACAACCTCTCCAGCAAAAGTTGTTATCAGTGTTTTTGATCTTGGCCATTCTTACAGGTGTAAGGCAGAATCTCAGAGTTGTTTTATTTAAAATTCTCTGATGACTAAGGGTGTTGAGCATTTCCTTAAGGGTCTTTCAGCAATTGTAGATTCCTCTATTGAGAGTTCTCTGTTTAGGTCAGTACTCCATTTTTTTATTGGATTATTTGTTCCCTTGATGACCAATTTCTTGAGTTATTTGTACATTTTAAAGATTATTCCTCTGTCTGATGTTCAGTTGGTGAAGATATTTTCCCATTTTGTAGGTTGTCATTTTGTCTTGGAGATCAGACCTCTGTCTGATGTGCAGTTAAGGAAGATTTTTTTTCCCATTCTCTAACCTGTCGTTTTGTCTTGTTGTCCATGTCCTTTGCTTTACAGAAGCTTTTCAGTTTTATGAGGTCCCATTTATTAATTATTTCTCTCAATATCTGTGCTGTCGGGGTTACATTTATAAAGTAGTCTCCTGTGCCAATGCTTTCAAGAATTCTTTCTACTTTCTCTACTATGAGGTTCAGTGTGGTTGGCTTTATGTTGAGGTCTTTGATCCACTTGGACTTGAGTTTTGTACACGGTAATAGATATATAGGGTCTATTTTCATTCTTCTACATTTTGATATTCTGTTATTCCAGCACCATTTGTTAAATATGCTTTCTTTTTTCCATTTGATATTTTTTGCTTCTTTGTCAAAAATCAGGTATTTGAAGGTATGCGAATTAATGTCCAGGTCTTCAATTCGGTTCCATTGGTCCTTTGGTCTGTTTTTATGCCATTACTATGCTGTTTTCAGTACTGGATATTTTGTCTTAAGCTTTTGTTAGATTTAATGTTTTCTGTGACTGATGAGTCTATTTTATCTATTCTATCTTCAGCGCTTGAGATTTTCTCTTCCATCTTTTATATTCTGCTGTTTATACTTCCATTTGTGGTTTCTGATCATTTTCTCATAATTTCTGTTTCTATAATTTTCTTTGCTTGTGTTTTGTTGATTTCTCTATTTCAGTTTTCAAGTCTTGAATAGTTTCTTTCATATGTTTCATTGCCTTTTTTGGTTTTCTTTAAGGCATGTGTTGATGTCTTCCAATTTTTTGTTTGTCTTTTTCTCCATTTTTTGAAGGAACTTCTCATTTCCTCTTTAAGGGTCTAAAACATTCTGCTGAAGTTATTTTTTAGGTCATTTTCTTCTGCTTCATCTATATTTGGTTGTTCAAATCTTCTTGTTGTAGAGTAACTAGATTTTACTGGTGTCATGTTGCTCTTTATGGTGTTGCATGTGTTCTTACCTTGTCTACCCATCTTGTCCTCTAATTGGTGTAATTGGGGCTGCCTGTGATTCTGGTGATCAATCTTCCAGGTGACAGTAGATCCAAGACTCAGATCATTTTTTCTCCTGGTGTAGTCAGTTCCATGGTTACAGTCACTCTATCAGTCACTCAGTGCTCCCAGGGTTTGCTCTGCTACTACGGATTCACTGCCTCAGGCCTTCTCTGGCCTAGGTTGTTGGCTCAGAGATCTGTATCTGTAAATGTTCCTGGTCTGGATCCACTCCTGTGGAGGTCCCTGGCTTAGGGTTGGGATTGGTCCAACAAAGCTCTCTACCTCTAATCTACATCATCAGCGGTCCCAGATTCAGGTGCCCCCAAACCCACAGTGGTTCTGGCTCAGGTCTACTTTCTTAAAGTGTCCTGTATCAGAAGAGGTCTCTAGTCCTGCCTACTTCCTTGAAGGTCCCAGACTGATACCTGGACCCAAAGGGGCCCTTCTTTAAGGTCTATTCGCTGGAAGGTCCTAGATTCACACCCAGATCTACAGAGGTATCTAGTTCCTGCCTACACCATCATACACTATCCCTGAACCCACAGAGGTCTCTGGCTCTGGCCCACTCCCTCAGGGGTTGCTCCCCTGCAGCTGTTCCTGTGGAGTTTGCTGCCTCATTTCTACTCTGGTCTAGGTCATAGGCTTAGTCCTGTTTCTGTAAATGTCCCTGGTCTGGATCCACTCCCACAGGGCTCACCATCCCAGGCTGCTCCAGCCCAGTCTGCTGGCTCAGTCCGGCTCCTGTGAAGTTTGTTTCCTAAGACCTGCTCCAGTGTAGGTTGCTGGCTCCGTATTGTTCCTGTGGAATCTGTTGTTCCAGGTCCACTCCATCCAGGTTGCTTGCTCAGTCCTGCTCCTTTGAGTTTGCTGCCTCAGGCTTTCTCTGGCCTAGGCCACTGCCTCAGTCCTGCTTCTGTGGAATTTGCTGCCTCAGGCCTGCTCAGGACTAGGTCACTAGCTCAGTCTGATATATTAATTTCTAACAAGCAACTCTCAGTATGTTAAAAATTATTAACTAAAATAAGATAAAATGTGATTAACTATGCAAATACCTATATACTGCTTGTAATTTGGCCACTCATTAATCTTTGCTAGTTACTGCGGAGTAAATTATATTTTTGCTTCCATAGATGTCTCTCATCTGCCATCAGTCTAAAAATTTTTCACTAAAATACCATTTTATAAAATTATTGCTAAATCATGGGTTTTAAACTATAATCTTTCCTATTGTGCATTTTCTAAATTAGCAGTTTACAGGAAAATTATAGCCATTCCTATTGTATTCTACAAAAGTATATACCTAATAATGCTACAATTGGTGTCATTCTTGGAGGAAGGGAGCTGGGTCTTATCTGGAAGCTTACCCCCTACAGACTACTTATGATAGTACTAGAAGGTACTATGAAGCTACTAAGGGGAAAAAAAACAAAAAAGGGAACCTTGATGTCCACAAACAACAATGATTAGCATGGCAAGAGATCCCCAAATGTGTGATAGTGGCACTTATATCACAGAGATAACAATTATCTATTTGGACCTCAGGCTTGGTCAATAGAAAGTAATTCATATCCGATACTAAAAAACTAGTCAACTACATGTGGCAGTTAGGACATAGAAGCTGTCCCAAAACAATATAATTTCTGACTGCATTTTAGGTACTTATCCACATTTCTACAGATAAGTATTGAAAGCGTTTTTTGGTGAAAGGGTATTCTGGTGATTAGAGGGCCAAGGAATGAAAGAAAAATCACACAGATTTCATGCAAGAGATTTATTTGGGCAGGGAATTTGAAAAGCCACCTGTGAGTGCAGATTAAAGAAAGACAGAGACAAACAGACAGAGACAGAGAGAAACTAAAAATCATGCTGTAATATATATATAT
>NC_022010.1:58037157-58060266 GCF_000317375.1 Microtus ochrogaster
TATATATATATATATATATATATATATATATATATATATATATATATATATATATGTTTTGCTAGATATTATGAAGCTAAATGATTATTGTTAAGGCATATATACTCCAGAGGGCCCATAGATTAACCTTTGGCATAGGTCTTCACAATGAAGTTCATGTGGTCTTCTTGGGAGTATTTCTGTATAATTCCTTACATGTTTATTTCACTGGTTGCAGTAAATATCTGTGTAAGTATATGATGAGTGAAAATGGCCTACAGTTTACTGGTTTGATTATAATAAGAAGAGCCATGCAAGACACTAATGAGCAAGAAGGCTGAATTTAACCAATATCCTTGTGTTGATTCTGCCAGGTTGTTGACTCAAATTTGTCTTGGGCCATGTAGAAAAAAATACACAGTTTTCAATCATCATTTTGTATTTCCCAGACAGACAAAAATTGTGCAAGAACATTTTACATTATTTGTGTAACTTAAGCTTTAATCTTTGTAGGAAGTTGGCATCATTACTACACTCATTATATTAACAAAGGAACGAAGATTCTTAAATTTTAAGTATCTAATTAAGAGTCATTGAAATCAAAATTGTAAAAAGTTTCTATTATTACTTGAGCCTGTTTTATTGCAGAATCTGAGCCTTTAACCATTGCACTATATGGCATATTTTGAAAGTCACATGTTCACAACTGAGATTTTGAACTGTTACAAAGCCATGCAGTTATGTTTGTATACATATATCTGTATATACATATAATGCCAGAGATGGATGTATACATCTATCAACTCGACACAGAATCCAATTCTCAGCAGCCTCTAGAGCTAACTTGCTCTAGGTTGTTTGATCACTCTATGTTTATAGTGGTGAATTAGTCTCACTGATTTTCCATTACGTGCTTCAGTGACATCCCACTGCATTAGCACTCTGATAACACTGCTGTGGCTGCAGGAGATACATGCAAGACTAGAGATGTGCAGTAGCCTTCTGGAAGGTGACTGAAGCAATTCCCAATGAAAGACTGTTGAAAAACATATGATGGTTCCATTTAAGCTTATCACTCCAAATACTGAAGCCTATAGACAAAACAGGTTTGCATTGTGCAAGACTTGACTTGAGAATAACTGGTTCCTCCTGCTCAACTATATTTCCAGCAACTTTGAGAATATGTTTAAGAGTTGTTTGGTACTACAACAGAGCATGCAGACTTCTGTGAGTCACATCCAAAACACAGACACCAGAAAGAATGAGAAATAATTGCACATTTTCTGTTTTAAAAATATTATGTTAGATTATGGTACCATTGTAGCAATATAATATTAGAACATGTATGTATATACATACATATTATTTTATAAACATATGTTCAAATTTTTGTCATTTTTACCTCTAAAATCATGTTGACTTTGATGTATTTGAGCTGAAAACATGTCTATTTACTTTTTAAATTACTTTTTAAGAAATATAATTATATTATTCTCTCATACCTTCCCTCCAAAGCTCCCATATATCTCTCCTCTCTCTCTCTCTCTCAAAGTCAAGTCTCTTCTTCCATTAGTTTTTGCTGCACATGCAATAATATGTATATATGCATTTTGAATACATAAACACTTCCAAGATACTCATTCTAGATAATGGTATTTGTATGATTACTAACTTTTAATAAACTGGTTTAAGAATATCAACACTGAACTTCGGTTGGGTTTTGTTGATGTTACTTTTTCAATACAGGGTTTCTCTGTGTAGCCCTGGCTATAGTACAGCTCCCTCTGTAGACCAGGCTGGTCTGGAACTAAGAGACCCACATTCCTCTGGCCCCTGTGTGCTAAGATTAAAGGCATGTGGCACCATTGCCTGGGTTTCTGATGTGAACAATAGAGTCTGTCTTTGCTAGTGTTACAGCTCGTTAACTGTGACATTCTAATACAAATATTATCCTTTTCCTTATTTTGAAAACTTCAATATTTTTTATTTCTTTATTATTAATACCCATAATAGAATCATTAAAAAAACTGGAATAAAGGAGAAAAAGTAGTATTAAACCCATCCATATTCATCAGGTTTATCTAGAATTACAAAACGTATACAATGAATCTCTCCATTTATATATGAAATGGAATTTATAAGAATGACTTCTAGGATGTAGTTCAACTAATCTAATGATTGCCTATGAACAAAAGGTCCAAGAATCCAGTAGTTATTCAGTTCATGAGGTCGTATGTCTCAATTGGTTTCCAGTACATACCAGACCCTCAAAACACTAGTCTATAATTTCAATGAAAAAATGAGCTTGCTAGAAAGCAATAGCAAGCAAGCAAAGAGCCAAAACTTCCTTTTTCCATGTCCTTATGTAGGCTTCCAACAGAAAGCATGAGTCAGATTAGAGGTGGGCTTTCCTAGCTCAGTCTGTGTTAAATGTGTGTCTTCCCACCCCAGGTCTGTACCACTATCTGAGGACATGTTGATGCCTGAGAATCACACTGCTGCTGGAGCCATACTGATTTGAGTGGCCTGTGTAGCCATCCAGACATGGCCATGGTGACCTCTGGGTCCAAGCTGTGATAGAAGACCATGTCTGGTTTGTGGTTCTATCACAGTCAGGGTCTGCATTGATGTCTGTGCCCTGTGTTACTTATTACCTGGTACCATGGAATAGTTGGAGTTGGTAGCCTGGGTACCAGAGAAATGGTTCTACCCCTTGACAACTGCTTCAAAGGAATAGGTGTTCACCCTCTCAGAAAAACTGGCTCCAGTGGTGTGGGTGCAAGAGGGTTTGCCCCAGATTTTAATGGCTCTGGGACAACTGTACCCCAGCCTTCACAGGTTGCTTTAATGGGAGAGAAGCCAACCTCAAACCAGGGAGAGATGGCCCCACCCTTCACCATGGTCACAGGGAAGAACTGGTTTTGACCCCTCTCCTGAGGGGACAGTCCCAGTTGAGTCCCAAGCAGACCAAACTAGCTACCACCTAGGCCCATATCCAGGGCGTAGAATTCATCCAATCCAATATCAATACCATCTATTGATGTGGGATTTCCCTCTGTTTACTGTGATTACCATGAATAAAGAACTGCTCTCAGCCTAGAACAGAGCATGGTGGGACAGAACAGAGCTAGGTGGAAAGAATTGGACTGAATACTGGGAGAAAGAAGGATGGAGTCAGAGAAACGCCATGGAGCTGCCACCAGATTCAAACATGCCTAAAATTTTATGGTAAGCCACGACCTTGTGGTTATGCACAAATTAATAGAAATGGATTAAATTAATATGTAAGACTTAGCCAATAAGAAGCTAGAGCTAATGGGCCAAGTGGTGATTTAATTAATACAGTTTCTGTCATTAATTTGTGTCTAAGCTAGTTGGATGGGCAGGTACAAACAAGCAGCTCCTTGAAACAATCTATGACATGCTGGAGCATATGATGGGATGAGTCCTGTGGAACCATAGTCACAGGATCACCATAACTAAGGGTAGCATCAGGGTATGTGAAAGGAGTCTCATAGAGAGTCATGTGTTGATGATGTACTGGAACCAGGGGCCTTGAACCAGATCAAAGACTCATCGGAGTGAGCTTTTGCAAGTAAAGCTGTTTGATCAAAATGGTATACTGAGTGATACACCACAGATCCAAGGGCATTATGACAAATAAATATGTCATTGAGAGGTGGAAGAGATAGAGGAGAAGTGCTTTTCTCTTATAGAATAATCATTTTGTGCCCTGTGAAGATGTGTTTGTGCCAAGGCACCTTCTGATTGGTTTAATAAAAAGCTGACTAACTAATAGCGAGGCAGGGAGAGGTTAGGCAGGAGAACCAAACTAAGAGGACACTGGGAAGAAGGACAATGTCATAAAGAGCCACTATCCAGATGCCGAGGACCTAGGATGTGAAGAAAATGCAGTAACAAGACATGAGCCACGTGACAACATATAGATTGATAGATGTTGGTTAATTTAAGATGTAAAAGCTAGTTAGCAATAAGTCTAAGCTAGTGGCTGAGCATTTATAATTAATAAGAAATATGTGAGTGGTTATTTGTGAACTGACTGGTGAAATGCTGACTGATGGCATAGAAAAGTCTGCCTACATTTTTCTTTTTTCTATTTTTTTAAATTTTCTCTTTTGCGGGCTGTAAGGGTGAAGACAAATAAGGAAGAACTGGGAAATTCATGGAATTTTGGTGCCTGATGGCATGATGTAAAATTCAGAAAGATTCAACTAAAAAATATGTCTTCCCACCTCAAAATCCAAAATTTAATGTCTCTTTTTATCTCACAGCTCTGGATTAATACTGAATCTGCCTACTTCAATTTAATCAAAATTTCCTCACGGGTATGTAATTGTATTTTGGGGTTTTAGCTAACTCTAGATGTAGTAAAGTTTACAAATAAGAATAGGCATCACATCATATAAAAGAGAAAAGCAACCCCAAAATTAAATGTCATTTTCCCCCTCTTTCTCTTCTCCCAAAACTCCACAGGGTACTGGCTATGACATGGGCTTCATGGCAATTTCAATGTTAAAAGAGCCTTTTATTATACATATTTTAAAGTAAGAACAGGAAATTTTGGTGAATGATGTGAGATTCCCCTTCATATGCTGTGAATACCATTGGTTAATAAAAAAGCTGTCTTGAGCCTGACAGGGCAGAATAGAGGTAGGCAGAGAAAGCTAAACTAAATGCTGGGAAAAAGAAGGCATAGTGAGAGAGGAGCCATGTAGCTCCGACAGAGACAGACATCAGACAAAACCTTGCCAATAAGCCACAGCCACATGGCTATATACAGATTAATAGAAATGGGTTAAATTAAGATGTAAGGGCTAGCCAATAAGAAGCTAGAGCTAATAGGTCAAGCAGTGACTTAACTAATACAGTTTCTGTGTGATTATTTCAGGGCTGAGGATCCTGGAACAAACAAGCAGCCTCTTACAACAGATAAAATACATTTTATAGAGATTTCTTCATTGAAGATCTCTTCTGACATATACCACATAAATGTATATAGATCTACAGGGATTCCAGTCATACTGTGCTTAGTTTGAAATGCTTCATTCTGTTAAGGACCTAGTCAAAAAAACTCAAAGATTCCATACAATCATGAACAGATTATATAAATTTCTTGTTGAGAATTTAGTTCTATATTTTTGGGGAGGTTTTTCGATGGCGACCATTTGAGATACATGAAGTTCATAGCATTGCGATTAATCAAAACCTGTGCAACTTAGGAGTCATTGCTCTTATGATTTATTCATATATATGCAAATGTATACAAGCATGTGTCAATGTCATATACTCATGGCTATCTAAATCAAGTACAATACCTCCTCCAAACTACAATGACCATGAAGTTATGATTCCTATACACTAAGAATCACATCATTTCCAAGTTGGAAATAAAGTAGTCAATCAGAGACCTAACCTGTTTTCACTTTATACTTTTAATTCTGTGTCTGTTTTTGGTGGACAGGATTATGTTAACTTGACACCAACTAGAGATATCCAAAAGGAGGAAAGCTGTATTGAGAAAATGCCTCCTTTTTTTTTTTCAAGACAGGGTTTCTCTGAGTTGCTTTGGAGCCAGTCCTGGAACTAGCTCTCTAGACCAGGCTGGCCTCTAACTCACAGAGATCCATCTGCCCCTGCTTTCCGAGTGCTGAGAATAAAGACATGTGCCACCACTGCCTGGCCGAGAAAATGCTGCTTTAAGGCCACTTTTAAGGCATTGCTTCAATTAATTACTGACGTTAATGAACGATTATGAGTGCTGCCATCCATGGAGCAGTGTCCTGGGTTTTGTGGGAAAGCAGGCTGAGCAAGCTATGAAGAACAAGCAAGCAGGCAGCATCCCTCCATGGACTCTGCATCAGCTCCTGCCTCCAGCTTCCTGCTCTGTTTGAGTTCTTGCCCTGATTTCCCTTGGTGATAGAGTATTACCTAGAATTGTAAGATGAAATAAACACTTTCCTTTTCAAGTTGCTTTAGTCATGAGTTTTTATCACAGTAATAGGAACCCTAACTAGGACACTGTTCATTGCCATTCTTTTTCTTAATTCTATTTAGGAAAAAAAATATTCCATGTTTTGAAAATAAACTTTAACACATATTTTAAATCTTGGTTTTCTGTTCAGGAACAACAAATCCTGGTAGTGCCTAATTTTCAAACAATAGTGTAAACCAAGACTGCACGTCCACTTTCTGCTGCCCAAACCAGAATAATCAAACAGAAATTATATTAATTACAACACTGTTTGACCTATTAGCTCAGGTTTCCTATTAACTAACTCTTACATCTTAAATTAATCCATTTCTGTTCACCACAAGGCTCTACTGGAAGGTTAGCAGCATCATTCTCATTTGGCAGCTACATGGTGTCTCCCTGAATCCACCTACTCTATGTATGTATGTTCAGATTTCCAACATGAGTTTATTCCGCTATGCCATAGGCCAAAACAGCTTATTTATTAACCAATGGTAATAATACTAGTCATATTTTTGACATGAGTTAATTCTAACTTATATGCCATTTCAAGGTATTCTTGGAGGAAATAATATAAATTACTGATAGTCATTTAGAAACCTCTAAATAGATCAGTGTGGAAACCTGAGTGTTTGGCAAACACTAATTTGCAGAACCACAATTCTTTTCCACATTTAATTTCCACGTGTGGGTCACACATTTGGTATAGAATTCACTGTTACTACTCTACAGATTGTGGGTAATGAGCCACTCACAATTTGACAGCAAAATAAATCAGAACAGAGGATTTTCTTACATTTTGAATTTCAGAAGTGTTTCTCTAGCAAGAAAAATCAAGTAAATATTTGCCAGACTTAACCCAGAATTTACAAACTGAGCTTCATTAAATTTACCATCAAATGTGGATCACCCAACACATACTAATTAACCTCCAAGGGAATGTTGCTGTGCTCGATATTGTAGTGAATGCAACTATATTTAAAGTATAGACAATGCATTTAAAAATTGAAAACGGGAAAAGCAAACAAAAGAGTAAAAATAACTTCAGGTGTACACAGTATTATTCAAAATCTTATGTGTTTTCTATTACAACTATTCATTTTGGAGGAACCCTCATGCCACGAGAGTCAGTTCCCTCCTTTCACCATAAAATCCCCAAGATCAGACTCAGGTCTTCCATTGTGGCAGCAAGCAGCTTTGCCCCACTGAGCCATCTTATGGGTTAATGATGCTAGTTTTAAAGTAAGGGTTATAGACCTTAATAGGACAGGCATGTCACTGAGCTGGTGTTATCAAAAGAATCTTCTAGGAAAACCTAGCATTTGAGATGCCTTACATAAGTAATAGGAAAAATATGCATTACATAAGCAGTTTAAGAAAAATAAGCAATGGTGCAGACATGAGAAAATGCAAATTAATTAAATTTTCAGATTTTCATGAAGCCAGGCAGTGGTGGTACACACCTTTAATAACAACACTCAGGCAGATCTCTGAGTTCAAGGCCAGCCTGGTCTACATAGTAAGTTCCAGAACAGCCATGGTTACACAGACAAACTAAATCTTGAAAAATGAAAAAATAAATGAAATCATGAAAGTCACAGGTAAATGAATGGAACTAGAAAAGGTCATCCTGAATGAGAAAATTCAGACTCGAAAAGACTAATATGATCAGCGGTTTGCTCAGCCATCATCTAAAAGGAGTGTCCACCTGCAGCAGATGGCAACAAATACAGACAGCCACAGCCAGACAATATGCAGATTGAGAGACCTTGAAACACTCAGTCCTAACAGGATGTCTCCACCAAATCCCTCTCTGTCAAGGATGAGGGAACCCTGCAGAAGGGAGGCAGAGTATAAGTCAGAGGGGACAAAAGACACTAAGGATTCAAAACCTAAACACAACCAAAGCATATATGAACTCACAGAGCCTGAGGCACCATGAAAAGAGGCTGCAAGGGTCTGCACCAGATGGGGTCCAAGCGATGGACAGATGTCCCCATCCATAATCCAGAAGTTATCTCCAACTGTTAACCATTAACATCTCACTGGGAAAACAAACTGCTCCTAAGGGTAGGCCAAATGACCTTCAGTAGAGGCCAACAGAAAGTGAATTCAGTGGCATATTTGAAGACTCCTTGTCTCATCGTGTCCTGTCAGTGTCTTTTATTATTGTTTTTTATTTAGTATTTTTAAATTTACAAATTTAGCATATATAATATGGCTCCCAGTTTTGTGTTTTTATAGGATTCCTGACTATGTGAATAAGCGGGTCACCATGTCTATTTCCTATTCTTGTGCCTTTTCTTTGGTTTTTTTCTTCTATTTGTTTATTTTGTTCTGTTCCAATTTGTTTGTTTTTATTTTGTCTTATTATGCTTTATTATATTTTTATTAAATAGATATTAATAAAATATAAAAAATTTCAGATCTCAATGTACAGTGGATTCATAGGAAGAAATGGGAGATCCCTGGTCTGTTCTGTGCAGGACCCTCTCTGCCATCAACTAAAGGTACAGATTAAGTTTTCTGCTCTTCCAGAAAATGTTCTGAGAGTCCCAAGTTCAGTGGAGAGAACCACTAGCATAGAATAAAGCAAATAATGTAAAATGTATTTATTAGTCAGCAATATTTGTTGTAGTTTAAATCTAAAATGTTCCCTTTAAAATGAATTTCTTAAAGGCTTTGCCTTCAGGTCATAATATTTTGAGAATGATAGAATCTTGAAAATTATAGCACCATTAATGGATTCATACATTTATCAACTGATAGCTGTCGACACTTTTGGGGATTTGGGCATACTTAGAGGAAGTGGACCACAAGAGGGAACTATTTGATGGTGGGACATGCCTTGGCCCTTACTACTGGTCATCAATCATGCTTCCTTTCTACATTGTGATAGGCTTTGCACCATTCTGCTGAGCCACCATGATATCCATCACCATGCACATCATATGTTTTGTCCCTGATGCTGTACCCTCTTCTGGATTTTGTGTACACATTGCTGATGGGCAACAAAGATTTATTTGTTAAATTGTGTAACTGCATAATATATATCTGTGGTGAAGGATCACATCAAAGCAGAGAGAAAATGATATAAAAATTGAAGTGCTGGATTTTTGCCTGGTCAGTTCTGCTTATAAAACTCTAATTCTTAAATTTCATTTCAAATAATTAATTTTAAATGGGAGGCTATGAGTATATGGAAAAAGCATATGAGAAAAATTTTAATTTCCTTGTGTCAAAATTATTCATCAATTGCATGAAAAATATTGTGATAGGATCAAGCTTACCTCATTTTGAAAACATAAAATAAAACAAAAAATAAAAATGTTGCCTTGGTGTTTAATAGTGCAAATACATCTGTTTGCTCAGCCGTAGGATGATTGGGTTGAGTTACCATGCCACCACAGGGACATTAATAGACTTATTGTATTAAAGTTTTCATCTTTCAGGAAAATATATTAGCTACATCTTACTCAAATTAAGTAAAGGAAGAAAGCTGCCAGTTTTATTCAGAGACAGAACTAGTTTCTAGTATATACTTTGACTACTAGGTTCACTGTTTTGTATGGCTATTTATTGTCCCGTCTTCAGAATTTAGGACACGATTTCACTCTTGCAACAAGCAATTCTGTAAAGATCCATACAACATATTAGTTTTACATTTCTCTTTTCAGAAACAAAAATGTGCAAGGCAAGAATGTGTGTTATTCCAAGATTGATCTCCTGTATTGTAATGGTGTAAATGAATGCAGATAGCTTGTAAAAATATATACAGCTTTAATGGGGAAATAGACTTACAGAACCACCGTTCCCGCAGAGACCAGGAAAGCAGAAGCAAGCGCTTTGAGCATGCTCACCAGATTTATAGGTAAACATTAGCCAGAGGCAAACACGCCCCCTAAGGGGCGGGACTTATCCCTACACTGTATCTTACAGAAAAGATTTAAAAATTACTTGGAGATATAATATTTTGAAACAGCAATCTAGAATGGATATTTCATTAGCTAATTAATGAGTACTTATTAAAGTCCTATATTGTTCTCAGCAGTGGATCCTCACATAGGTAACTCCAGAGATCCAATAAATATATGCTTCATAGACAAGCAGACCTTTCATTATTAGATTTTCTTAATTTTCTTAGCAGTTTAAGAAAATATAATCATACATTTATGGTATACATTAGAAAACTATTGTTAAAGTGTACACCAGTTCTAACACCATTATCAATATAACAAGAAGCCTGCCAGGGGTGTGGAAAACTTATCATCAACATGTCCAACAGCACTTATCAGTCATGGCCACAACAAAGAATTTTCTTTAGCAGAAAGAGACAAATAAGAACTAAAGTGAACTCATGATATGTTTTGAATCAGAATCATCATTTGAGAAGATGACATTTTGAAAAGGAGCTTAAATTTTTATTTATCTCCTAGTAAGAATGGAATTAATTTTAATATATTTAACAAGAAGTTTTGCTTAATATGAAGAGAACAGTGAATCATAACTTTGAGGACATTATAGTACACATAAGTTATGATTAAGAAGAGAATTCTATGGCACAAAAGAGAGGCAGCTATGCCTCACAGAGATGGAACTGGATAGTTGAGTTTTAAAAATATATAGGATTCAAATATATGAACAGTTTTTTATCAGCTATGTATGTTTATGAGTTTTAAATGTGGGATAGATTTTATTCTGATTTTTGATAAGCTCCGTTATGGATAAAATCTAAGGACTTATGTAGAATTTATAGAAAATATGGGAGAAAATCATTTCAAGGGAGAAATGGTAGAGTAATGAACAGAGGCATCAGACATAGCCATGAGGTTGCCCATATTCCAAAATCTACATGAATCAAGTGTATATGGTAGGAAAAATGGAGTGATATAATAACAATGAATGAATGGAAGGATGTGTTCTTCATCAGAAGAGATGGGGGAAGATATAGAATGGGACAGTGTGGGACAGGCAGGAAGCCTGCAACAGAGCAGTCAAATATTTTGTGCCTGAGAAATGTTAATTTGTTAAAGAACATTGTGCAGAGGGGATTATGTGGTGAAGTTCCAGATTGGGAAGATACAGAAAGCAGCTCTTGGCAATAATCCTCATGTGTGATTCCATATGCTGACTCTTCTCCAATGCATGGAGGCATGAAGTCAGGATGAAAGCTTCTGCATAAATATTTCTTCAAAAGAAATTCATCTTTTGGGCTTCTCCCTCAGCTCCAATTGGGTGTTCAGTTTTCTCTGTCCCATTCAGCTGCTCAAATGCCTTAAATCATTAGATTGTGATAGTCACAATTCTTTTTAATACACAGTAGTTTGCATAATGCCTAGTACACCACAGGTGTCCAAAAGACCAGGACATGTACCATGTAGTGTGTCTCACAAGTAGCCAGGGAAGTTATGAAATTTTAGAAGCCATTGCCTGAAGTATCATGAGCATATACTTTGTTAATATATCATAATCTGAAAAACTCAATATTTTAGGTCCTAAGTCTAAGAAGATCTTGAGGAAAATGTTAGCCTTTATTTTCTTTGTCTTGCGAACTGAACCTTCATCTGCATGCTAACGAAGCAAACTACTTCTGAGTTACATTATCAGCCTTTGAAAGCTGTTTTGAAAATGATGTTCAATCATGATCATTAAGACTGCTGCCATAAAGGATGCATTTTTCATATATGGGCAGCAGATCACTTAAACATTTGATGATGGTGAAAGATAATAAACCAAAAATACCTGTGCAGAGAAGAATATTTTTCCCATTTAGAAGTTCGGAGAACACAATAAGGAGACACAATTACTGATCATTAACAAAGGTAAAAATAACTATTATAAAACAATTGTGCATAAAAATCAGAATTTACAATAAACTCTGTGTATATATCACACAAGATAATAAAAGAGAATATAAAGTCCTGTGGTTACTTCACAGAATTACTAATTTCAAAAGTCCAGAATGGTGTTGAGCTCATGAAAAATTGTCAGGCCCAAAAGTATATTAAGTATACAATCAATTCATAAAATAAATTATACAATTTTGTTAATTAATAGGAAAATACATATTAAGACCAATGTACACATATGAAGATCAATATGCATTAAATGTACACATACTACCCTACATACATAAATATATAATGTAGATGTAATAGTAATAGAGTAAATAAAATGGAAAAGTATCCATCTAAAATATTGGTGAAAAAAAAAAAGAAAATATTGGTGAAAATGTGGAGCAATCAGAACTCCTTCTCACAGACAACCGGTAGGGAATATAGACTCTTACACTTGTTTTGGAAACCTGAAACTATCTTCTTAATTCAAAGATACATACATTAGAAATTAATATGCCTGCTCATTTAAAGGAGTGTCACAACAGAACTATTAATAAGACCCTATCATTAAAATTTACTCAAACATCCAATAATAAAATAAAAAATAATGTGAAATGTGCTCAAGTAGAATCCTATGCAGCAAAATAATTTCAAAATTATAATTGGATATACAAAATAATTGATACTTACAAAAGTAATAAAGTCTGAAGAGGTAAGGCATAGATTATGTACTGTGTGGGAAAGGGGCATTTGTGCTGAGCTTCTAAGGTTTGTTGACTGGCATGATGAAACACTAGGTGAATTCCCTTTAAGAAAAAAAGATGTGGACTTGTGATTTGTGCTTTTAATATAAATGTTATATTTCAACATATTTTTAAAAATTTTGTCTTTTAATGTCAAAGCTTTGATGACATCACTATTGCATTCAAGTATAAAGTATATTTTTGTTAGCTAAATAAAAATTAGGCTAGAAAGGAATGTATTTGTGTTCTTCAGATTTATAAAATTTATCACTTTAGTAGTATTTATCTTGTCGGGTTTTAGTCTTATTATTCAACTATAGAGACAAATTGTCTTGAGTTTTTGCCATGAGAACATAAAGAAATGTTCCCTACACAAATCTCTAAATCTAAGTGATACATCATTTCTTTCCTCACTGTGGACCTCAAGCTGAGAACTTTTTATCCTGTAGAATTCATGACAACTCGAAGATTCTCATAGATCTTACTCATAGATAACCAGAACAGATTATATATTTATGTTACAAAATTTTCATCTTAGGTAGCCTAAAAATATTGTTAGTGTGAAGGAAATTATCTCCATTCCTTGACATTTACAAGTGTTTGGGTAGTTTTTATAAATACTTTGACCTCAAGGAAGAGGAACATGATTCTTATGTCCCTGGTTTTTAAGGGCTAGGTTAATATGAATATACTGATTTCCTTCCAGAAACCAGGAGAAGGACAGGAGAGAGAAATGATTCATTGTAGAATGATGACCACTACTCCAGTCAGATGATTAAGGGTAATATCACCACTGCTAACTCCTGCTTGTAGAAGGCACACCAGATACACTCTGACATGATGGAAGTGGCACTCAGTCCCATGGCTTTCCTCCCACCTTTCATCACCACTGACTAAACCCAAGAAAAGATTCAACTCCCAACAGATAAGTGTCCTATGAACATCCAACTAATATTCTTTAAAAATATTTTAGTGTCATTAATTAAACACAAACTGAGTAATTGCCACTTTAAGAGGAGTTTAAGGAAACACTGCATAAAATTCCAATGTGTTGTCCCTGTAGGATGATGGAACTGAAAGCAAAAATTAGAAAATAACTAAAGAGATAATAAAGCAGATTCTGATTACTGCTAATGAATTACTGCTAATATTTGTCACATAAAACAAAGGTATTAAACCAATGAAAGATTTTAATAATATGGGGGATCAAGAATAGAGAGAGCATTTGGAAACCCTCTTCTATATTTTTATTTCTCTAAATCTAATTGTATAATTTTTAAAATTTTCAAGATATTATGTGTAGACTATCTTGACAACAGACAGGTGAAAAGAATGTTTTTACTTATAATGTTCATAATTACCATGTTACTTGACACAAGGTCTTCATTAACTCAAGCAAAATAAGTGGATAAAATACAGTAAGTATACATCCCTGTTTATGTGAAATGCAATTTTAATTAGCCAGCCAGAGATGTGTTCAACATCAGACTCAACAGATAGACTGGTATTTAATGCCTGGCTGGTCGTGCTTTCTTGCTCATCTGCTGAATTCCTCTTCCTTTGATTTTTTTTCCACTGGTTTTGTATATGATCTGTAGGCAACATAGGGAATGCTTATGAAAAGTGGAAAACATAGCAGCACATTTAGGGAGCAAATAGAATCAACAAGTAAGAGTAATCTTTGAAAGAATCAATTTATTTGCAAGCAAAAATGTAAGCAAAGAGTAGGGATTAGAGAGACAGCCAATTTCCAATGTCAATTCGAATATTAAAAATAGCTTCTGAGTTATTATCTGCGAACAAGTATGGTAAATTTGAATCAAGCCTATAAGTAAGAAGAAACTTATTTAGACCTTATGTTTTCAACTTATTTTTGTTTATTATTAGTAGAGAGTTGGCAAGTGTGTGTGTGTGTGTGTGTGTGTGTGTGTGTGTGTGTGTGTGTGTGAGTGTTCCCAATATGACTGTGCAGATAAGAAGGCAGTTGCCAGAGTCAGTTCTCTTTTTGCACATGTGAGTCCTGGAGACTGACTCAGATCCTCAGAGTTGATTACAAGCTTCTTGAACAACTCAGCCATCTCTCTGGTCCTTTGTCGTAGATTTGGAATCTCAAAATCCAAGTTTCACAGAATAGGCTCTATAACAAGGGTCACCTTGGCTGCCTTACTTCCGAGATGGAGAACAGTTGGTGGTGTGAGTATTTAACAAGTAGTCAAAGCTTGAGCCAGGAAACAAAAAGGGATGTGTATCCTTTGAACTTCCAAAGGACTGCAGAAGAATTATTTCCGTGAGCTAGTCACGAGTGATCTAACGATCTCCTTTTCGGTCCCATTTCATAAAAGTTTTAATAAAAAATGATTTTGCCCTGGAGGAAAAGACATTGTTCACAGGTAATCCCTAACATAAGCAATTAAATGTTCATCTTGTAGCACTGGTCAAATCACACTTATTACTAAAATTTTTGAATAATTAAAGTATCACAGATTATTACTTAAGGATACACATAATAGAAAAAATTTAAACTGAACAAATTGAGTCAAGAATGGAGCCTCATAGTCTCATGTCCCCTGTGTTCATTAATAGGTGAGAGAAAAGAAGAAAATAGAGGAAAAGGAAACAGAAAGGAGATGAAGAAGCAAGGAGAACAGAAAAGAAAATGAGAAGTAGTGAGTACAGGTGAGGTGAGGAAGAAGAAGAGGGGAGAGGAAACGAGATTGGGAGAAAGGATAGAAGAGAAGAGGAAGGCAAAAGAATGGAGGAAGAGGAGAGGAGAGAAGAGAAAAGAGAGTTCTAGAGAGGAGAGGCAGGAGGAGAGGAGAAAGGACAAGAGAGAAGAAGCAGGAAAATGGAGGAAGAGGAGAAGAGAGGAGAGATGATAAAATAGAGTAGAGGAGAGGCGAGGAGGGGGAAGAGGAGAGACGACGGAGTGGAGAGGGGGAGATGAGAAAGTAAGAAGAGAGGATAGGAGTAGAGTGGAGATGAAAGAAGGAAAAAAGATAGAGGAAGGAGGGGAGAGTAGGAGAGACAGGAAGAGAGAAGAGAGGACAGATCTCAAGCAGAGCTAAGTCTGGACACAGGATCTGATGGGGAGGCTACGGAGGGGTTCTGCTTACTGGTTTTCTTCACATATCTTGCCCGGCCTGCTTTTTTATAGAACCTAGGATCACCAGCCCAAGGGTAGCATCACCCACAATAGGCTTGGCCCTCACTCATCAATCACTAATTAATAAAATGACTTTTAGCTAGGTCTAATTGAGGCATTTCTCAATCAAAGTTCACTCCTTTCGGATAACTCTACCTTGTACTGACATAAAACTAGCCATCATAAAGGAAAGAATACAAAATGTGAAGGTCATTCTATTTACAATAAATGTTGGTGTAGAATGCAATTTGACTTTCTACTTACACTGTATCCAAAAATAAACAAGTACGTAAAGAAGTAAATAAAAAGCAAATGGGACTTTAGTGTAAGATCTGAAGTCATAAAATCCCTAGCAGGAATCTTGATGTAGGTTTCAGAAATGATGCAAAAGCATTGACAATAAAAGCAAAAATATGAGTGTATCAAACTCAAAACCTTCTGCAAACCAAAGGAAACACTAAAATGGAGATGTGATTTACAGAGTGGGACAAAGCATTTTCAAATTATGTATCTCATGCTCGTTAATATGAAAATGTACAAGATGACTACAAAATGTAACAACAAATCAATGAATAATAAAACAGAGGAGGGAAGTGGAGAGTAGGTAACACTATTTTAAATTGATAAAGAACATGAATAGCGAATTTTCTAAGGGAAATTATATATCATCAAAGAAAACTAAACCACATCACATCTCGTTGGGTGACTCATAAAGATACAAGAAATGTCAAATTCCCTAATGGCTAAGGATATTCAACACAAATTTTTCTATTTCTTCTTTTAAAAACTCTCTTTTCAGATCAGTACCCCATTTTTAGTTTGATATTTTGTTATTTATTATTTGTTTTTAGAATTCTTTATATATTCTGGATATTAATCCTTTATCTGATGTATTGGTAACAATGATCATCTCCCATTCTTTGGGGATCATCTTTACTTGTTCTGCTATTTCCTTTGCTATGTATATTTTATGAAGTCTCTCATATTAGTTGTTGGTATTATTCCTGCACCTTTATGTTGTAGAGTGCTGACAATGTTTTCTTCTAGAATTTTAATTGTTTCAGCCTTCTCATCAAAGATTTTGGTCTACTTGGAGTTTTCTATGGGTCTATGGATCATCCAGTTTTTTCCTCACCATTTGTTGAAGGTGTAGTGTTTTCTCTCATATGTATTTTTGGCATGTTTGTCATATATCAAGGACCTAGAGATACTTACATGCACTCATGCTTTTGTGTACATTTTTCTTTGTGTGCCAGAATCATGTTGTTTTAATTATTACAACATTGTACTATAGCTTGAAATCTGAAATGGTAATTCCTCCTTTGTTTTTGTTTGGTTGGTTCATTGGTTTGAATCAGGATTGTCTTGCCTATTTCAGGACTTTTGTGCTTTTGTATGGCCTCTAGTAAAGTGGTCATTTTTGAAATATTAGTTTCATCAATATAAGAGCAGGAATGCTCTTTACATTGTCTAGTATTTTTCTCATCTTCCACCCTCCTCCCCCAACAGATTTAAAGTTTTCATCTTAGAGGTATTACACCTCCTTGGTTAGGTTATTCTGGGAATAGCTTATTTTCTTTGAAGCTATTTTGGAAGAAGTCTTTTTGTACACTCTTTCTCAAAACAGTTGTTACTGGTGAAGAGAAAGATTATTGAATTTGAAAGTTGATCTTTAACCTGCCCTTTTGCCAAAGAAGTTGGCAATTTCCAGAAGATTCCTATTGGATTTTTACGATCTCTTATGTATAATATGATATCATATACAACTAGGAGTGATTTGACTTATTCCCCTGTTTATATCCTTTAGTTTCCTTATCTCATTGCTCCAGATAATGTTTCCAGTCCTAGACTGAAAAGCAGAACAGGATGATGCTGGCTATGAGTTTATCACATGTACCATTTATTATATAGAGATATGTTCTCTCGAATCCTTCATGCATGAAGGCATGTTAGAATTTTTCAAAGACCTTTTCTACATCTATTGAGATGATTGGAAAATAAATGTTTAATATATATGAAAGATAACTAAACTAGGCTTTTTATGATAGACTATTACATAAATAATAAAGTCATGTTTTCAAATTTTTGAGGGCTATCTCATATTATGCCCCATGATAGTCTGTCATGTGAAGAAGCGAGAATTCATTATATTGAAAGTATGAGGGAAAGTACAAATCCACACACACACATTTCCATATACATTCATGTTATCAAGTTTTAAGAACATTAGAAAGTCAGACATGGATTATGGATACATTGCAGCAATATTTCCAAGTTTCTAATAGTTTCTTGTGGGCACATATTGCTTTTATAAACAAAAAAGATATTTTATATTATTTTAAATTATTTATTAATTGAAACATACACATGAACTTTGGGAAACTGAATAAGTTAACTTTTTGTCAGAGTCACCTAAAAAGAGAAAAAATGTGTCCAAACAAATTTAAACTAAATTTACTTAGAGATTTTCCATTGGAATTAAGGTTGTCTTCCACAGTTTTTGTCCTGTAATTTTTATCATATGCATTCTCAGAGTAAGGCAATTGATTACAAGAGGTTACAGAGTGTTACTGCAAGGCCAGCTGGATTGTGACTGAAAAAGCAGGGGATAAACCCGGACTCTCTGAATATGGCAGACAATGAGGGTTGCTGAGAAGCCAAGGACAATGGCACTGGGTTTTGATCCTACTTCTTGTTCTGGCTTTGTGGGGGCCTAGCCAGTTTGGATGTTCACCTTCCTAGACCAGGATGGAGGGGGGAGGACTTTGGACTTTCCACAGGGCAGGGAACCCTGACTGCTCTTCAGACTTGAGAGGGAGGGGGAGAGGAGTGGGGGGAGGGCAGGAGGAGTGGGAGGCTGGGAGGAGTCGGAAATTTTTTTTCTCAAAAAAAAAAAAAAAAGAAAAATTGTAAATGAATAAAAGCAAAAAAAAAATCAGTAAAGCTGCTTTGTGCTCTGTTTTGTTTCCAATATTAACAGGGGGTGTAACTATTGCTTACGTGTAATGTTCAGTAACTAGATATTTTTAAACAGGTTTTTTTTAAAAAAAAAAAAAGTTGACTTTGGGCCTTCTATACTCATGTTTAAAATAAGCAAGGAATGTGACGACTTGTGTAACTGCAGAGAGTATGTTCACTCGAGTGTGCCTCTGGGAAGGTCGATGCACTCTACAAAACATTCCTAAAGCATTCCAAACACTGCTTCCTTTAGCACATGGCTCTGTGACCACAGTGTCACCTGAGAATTATTAGCTGTGAAAATTAGACTCCCTACCCCACACCTGTACAAAAACTGGGAGAGTTTTGCAAAGTTTTATACTTTTTGTTTTCATAAACATTCTGGGCCCTGCCAGTGTGTACACTAAACTATTAAAATCACCACTACAGTATGTTAAAATGCATTGCTTTGAAAGTTTGTATAATAAATCAGTTATGTAATTAATCATATTTCAATATAGCTACAGAAATCAAACTTAGAGGGGAAAAGGTTAACTTACAACCTTACTAAATACAGTTTATATCAAATCTAGTCTTTGTTATTAGTGAGAATGTCAACTGTATCTGAGTTCCCACTCTTACAACCATGTAAACGAGTCCCAATAAAAGTACATAAATAGATTCATACTTTTATGAAAGCCTTAAGACTTACTTGGCTGTTTTTGTCTTGTGGCATGAGAATGTGCTGTCCTGAGGACAGTAGCTATCTTGGAACTGAGAGGATTAACGCCATATGCTAAGGATAGCATGTCATGGAAAGAAATTGAAGCTAGCTAGGGACTTTTGAATATCATGGGTGTGAACTATTTTTGCAGACCTAGATTTCCAAAGTAAACTTTGTTTGGTAACACCTCTATCATTTCATGCAATTTGATTCAATCTTAGCATAGAAAACCATGCAGAAATTTCAATTTAGGTCAGTAGAAGGAGCAAAATAGAAAGTATTGTGGAAACATAAAGTGTGAGAGATGCAAGACACATGTGGGACAGAGGAGTGAGAACTGGGAAATATCAATAATAAGAGATATCCATTCCATCATCAAGACTGGCTATGAACATCCTTCTTGCTCAGTTATAAATTTGCCTGCCAGCATTCGGCTCTGCTCATCCAGAAACAGCTTTCATATTCCTAAGATCTGGGGCACCATCTGACAAGTTTTTCTTTCTTTGTTGTTTTTTTTTTCTTTTAGAAAAATCAGGCAAATGCCCCAAATACATGTAAAGTGCTTCTTTGTAACACAGCTGCACTGCAGACACATGGAAGGAATTCTGTGGAAGGAAGAATAAGGAGACTCTGCCCTGGGATCCACTAGCTCTTTTGGATCTTCAATATCTAGCAGAACTCACCATGACCCATGACCTCTTTTCACACTTGCTTGCAAAATTCTGAAAGGTGATGGCAAACCCTTTAGAAGTTTTAGTCCTGTTTTCTTATTTTTATCCTTTTGCTGGGAAGATAATTCTTCTATGGTAGCACATTCTTGCCCTGCTCTCTAGTAAAGAGAGGAACTGGTTTGCCAGATATGCAGATATAATCCCCTACCCCTGTAGTAGTCGCTGATTTCAGATATAGTTGCAGTGCAGTGCAGCTAAGCATTTTCCCGCAGGACCTCTTTCTTCCTCTTACAAATGCATCCCCATTTAGTATGCCAGTCTTGTGCAATGCTGTCCATTGGTAACACTGGAGATTCTACACCTTTCTGAGGCTGGTTGTGTATTCATTTCCGAGGAAAGCTTCTCCACTTGTTTTCTGCTTTCTTATAATAGATGCAACACTTAACTCTGGCACAAGCGAAAACCACCACTTCTTACCCTTAGGACTTTGCCAGCTTTCCATGGACTTGCCAGTATTATGACTTTCCCTGTGGGGCATCAGAGCATTGAAATAGCTTTTGGTAATGCTTATATGCAGTCTCAACATTAAATAAAATCCCACTATAAATAAGATTGTTTGCAGTGGAAATTTTACTTTTTTAATTTTTCGCAACTTTCAAAAGTACAAATTTAAAAATCTATTTAGGTAACTTCTAACAATGATATTTTTATTTCCAGGACTTTGAATAGCTAATAACTCAGTCCTAAACCTACACCATAATTGCATCTGTTCTGTAGTGCTCATGGGAAATCCTCGGGTCATTTTTTCAGTTCTGGCTGATGAAACTGGAGATGTTCTGGGTAGCCCACTAAACATATAACTTTCCCCCCCTTCATTTATGTGTTGTGGAATATTTTATTCCACCATGGTCAAAGAAGTTGATAGTTTATTAATAAGACACTGGAAGACAACCACGCTTCCATAGAATTCTGTTTTCTTGATGGAAAATCTGAAGCACAAGAAGTCTTTGATTTTTGTACCAAAGAGCAAAGCTCCAACTGAGCACATTTCTACTCAAAGACAGTGAATGGTGCTTTTGACATTTACAAGAGCTCTGTAATTCCTGGAGAATTGGGCTGAAATGAGGAGCGGAGACATGGTGCCTTGAATGCAGGGCATTGGCTGTTAAGAGGACTTTGCTTTTCTTCTGTTATTAACGGTGTGCTTTGCTCTTCAACTGCAGGAGAAACGGTGCCAGTTCACAGGATGCTGAAAACACCTTTGACAATTTCAATGAGTACTTATAAAATTAAGACGTTTCCATCCACAAGTATGTGCTCGATGATGACTCACTGGCCCATGCAGGTGGCCACTTGATTAACAATATACTTCACTCAAGGGTGACCTGTGACAGGCAGGAACAGCTTGCTGTACACCACAACAGCATTCTTCCAGCCCACTTCTCTTAGTCCTCCACAGCTTCTGAAACTCCTGACATGTGCAAGAGCAAAACCACTCCAGCATTTTACTCCTGGAGGATGGAGGTTCTGGGAGAGGAAGAAGCAGTGGCAGCAGCCCCCAAACATCCTAGTGCAGTGGAATATAACTGTGGGGGCAGCTCAGCCATGAAGGGGTAAGGGTCCAGCTGTGCCATGCAAGTGCAGTGTGCACATGCCACCCTGATATATCCTAGGGCCTTCTGTTCCATACCATTGCTGATGAGGGTGGTGTGCTCTCACCTCAAGGCAGTACTTTCTGGAAATGTGCAATGATCAATAATCTGTTAAAAGCAGCAGGTGCCACCTCTCTTGTATGTCTTTAACTGGTTCTGTATCTGTAGATTTTAGTTCTGATTTTTCTTTTCAGACTTTATATGTCACCTTATGGAGCAACTAGCCTTTTCTCAGCTCTTGCTAATTTCTCCAGAATGTTAATCAATACCAAGTCATGGCAAGAGTTACTATTTTTAAATATTTAATAGTTTGTAAATAAATGATATGAGTTTAGATATATTTATCATACATGGCAGGGAGAAATTGGTCCAATAATCTATAATTTATTGTTGTGTATTTTAATCTATTATTTATTTAACACCTAGTATGCATGTAAATTAGTTTTAAACTTGCTGACATGTAATCTCAATGAGAAAATAATATTAATCAGTATAGATTGTCTCTAGATACAGTTCTTTTTGTTTTTAACTTTATATTCTCAAGTCAAAACAGGTTTGAAAATTAGCTAATCTTTCCCCACCCCTTTGAATAGTAGGGTTAGATTCACATGCCACATGGCCTTTTATTTTGTAACTTCCCAACACAGATATGAAATTTAAATAGGCATACAATTAAGCACAAGGCAAATGAGTTTGGACAAAGCCATAGTCACATGTTCACTAGTTTAGTCCCATAGTCAATAACAGCATTATCGCCTTACAGAGCCCTTTTGTACTAATCCATCGCAACATCCTAGTTCCTGGTTATTGTAATTTCTTTTGTATTTTTATGATTTGTGTTATAAATAATGGGATGAAAATAGAATGAAGCATTGTATTCTTTTACTTCTGCTTTCCTGCATTTATTGAAACACCTGTAATATCTATATGGTAAGTATGTCTGTCTATGTTTCTGTGAGTCAGCATGGTATTTCTTTATACCGTTGAACAGTTTTGTGTTTTATGGATGAAGCACTGTATCATAAATAAGTTAGATTGTTTATTTACCATTTATCATAAGAATTTTATATAAATATAATTTCTTTGTATAAATTCACAAAATTTAACCATTGCAAATATGCAATTCAATTCTATTCAGTATATTTACAGATACATAAAACTATAGAGAAGGTTGGGAAGTGTTTGTCACCACACCACAAGAAACCCTGTACCACTCCACTGTCACCCCTCTTCACATGCACCTGTCTCCCAACCTTAGGCTGCCATTCTTTTTTTCTTGCATTTTCTAAAGATTTTATGTACATAAAAGTGGATTTTTCTCCTCATCTTTGGTTTTCCACATTGTTAGTATGATGTGTAAGCATGAGTATATCTTTGCAATCATACTTAGAGTTTGTTGACTACCTGAGTATGTGGCTTATTGTTTTTTTTT
>NC_022010.1:58060446-58065950 GCF_000317375.1 Microtus ochrogaster
AGAGAGAGAGAGAGAGAGAGAGAGAGAGAGAGAGCAAGAATAAAATGCTTGAGATTAAATAATCTCAAGTTCAGTCACTATTGTGAAATTTTTTAATTATTATACTTTCAATTTTCTGGATAAATTATATTTTTATTGATATTTTTATTGATTCCATCATCACATCTTAGCTTGTAAAATTATAGTGTCTCATAACCCTTGGTCATTCAAGTGTTATTTTCACTGAAGTTTTGCACATAGCTTTTTTTTTTTTTTTTTACTATATACAACTGTTTATTTCTGTGAAATTCAATGTTTTCTAGGGGATGGTTTATATTTTTTGACTGAGTATTTTAGACAGTGGGTGGTAGTAGCACTAGGTATTGGTCTCCCATTTGGAGCTTGTTACTGTTCATTGTTTATGACATTATGATTGACTATGTAATATTAGTAATTTGTTTCTTACCTACCTCACACCTGCACATCCTCCCCTCCAGTCCTTGTGATATATTTTCACATTTTATTCTTGGGTCCCAGGCTTGGTTTTTTATGCCCACAGGCATCCTGGCACGAAGATCGTTCTGGAAACAATTATTGAACTATTTTTATTTTCCTAGTGCTCACACACAGTTATAAGCAAAGCTTTTCTGATTGGCCCATTATTGCACATTAATATTTATTTCAGCTTCATTGATAACAGGTAAAACAGAAATCTTTGTTTTTTGAGTAACCAGATAGACTAAACTCTACTAAATCCAAAATGAAATGCTGGTATTGCAAAGTAACAAATTCCTAAAAACAAATTACAATATGGATACATTTTAAAGACAATATACCATATAGAAGTCTGTCTCTGAAGCTCATGTAATATCTGATTCTATTTGTTTGCCATTTAAAATGATTTTAACATTTTATTAGTGTATATATTACACATCTACTAAGAAAGCAATGTTGTAGTGATAGAGAATAGATGATCAAGTGATTGTCACTGAATAAGTGTGCAGAAGGGAATGACTAGGAAAACAAGGCAAATTTGGCAGTTTTAGAATTGTTCTGAATTCGGAGTTACAATACTCTGTATGGGTGGTAAAACTGAAAAAAAAAACGCACCAAACAGAAGTCAATTTACTGCGTTCTAAATTATAGTTTTTAGTAACAGTAAATCTAAACATAAATCATCACTACAGTAAAAAGGTCATAACAAAAAGTATGCACTTCAATAAGAGAAACATCATGTACTCCCTGGGACTTTCAAGGAATGAACACAAAGTCACAGTGACATCCCAATGTGATACTTTATGTATTTCTTAGCATTCAGGTAATCATTTTCATTGTCCATGAGGTAGCTTAGAAAAGGTTGGATGTCAAAATATAAAATATCCATTTGTTTGTTAAGCAAAGATTCTGATTAATAATTAGTGATTTACTTTGGCAAATTTATCTTTATAGGGAAGTTTAATTTTCTTTGATCATATATATATATTTCATTTTCCTTCATTATCTCATATTGTGGCCATGTTTATAAAGATTTGATTTGCAGACTTTATGATTTAATTCCTTAGAAAAATCGTAAAATAAATAGAGTGACGTGTGGCCTGTAGAACTTCTGAAGTAATGATAATATGCTATAGAGAAGCTTTATGTCTACAAAAACTAGTGCTAGCCTCAATAATGCAAGCGTCTAATGGTGTTATGAAATGGACAACACCTGCCAAAATTCAAAATAACAGTGAAATTTGAAATGTGATATTTCAAGCTACACAGTGTTTATTTTTTTCAAGTCAATAAAGGAAAAACTGTTGCTACTTGACAATAATTTTGAGGTATTACTATGATTAGGGGATAGCTGATTTTAAAATTAATGTATCTTAAGGTAGAATGTACTAAGGAGTCCATAAAAATCAAAATTAAATTTTAATATTTAAATGTCCTTCATTACTTTTATAAAACTAAGCAAGTCTAAAACCTAGCATAAAGACAATTCATGAAAACCACTGGCTAATTTATCTAGGTTGAATTTGATTAAAGTGTAACAAACCATCTCTTGAGGATCTATAAAATTCTAATTTCTATGTTAAGTACTGAGACTATGGCCTTGTTTTATTAACTAAAAAATATAGCAGAAATAATGTTTCATTATAAGAGCATTTAATTATTGGTCCGAAATTCTGACAAGTATCTATGAATCCTTATTTACAACTGCATTGTAAAATTCACTTTTTAAAATGTTCTAGTTCTCAGTAAGTAATTAAATGGCCTTGTTAAGGTCTCTGATGCTCTTCACTTTGTCACTTAGCTTCACAAATGGCTCTTGCATAATGATAATAGGTGAACTGAATAACAAAATTTGCTTATAGTGTTTGTGTCAAAAATACTAGAGTTAATTAGCTAAGTCAGTCTAATTCCTTTCCTTTAATTTCCAAGGGAATTTTTGAAATGACATTTGAAACCAAACTATGCTCTGACGCACTTTAGATAATAAGTGATTATTTTGAGATAAGTTCAATTCTTTCCAGCTCATATAATCCAGCTTTTTATGAGATGAAATGGTACAAGGTAATTTAACTAGTATAATAATTGTACCATTGACATAAACTAACACTGAGTATTTATATGATTCAAGAGTGACAGTTTGGCAAACATCTAGTGATCTAAGGTAGAAGAATAAAAGGATTTATCATGACAAGGAGTAGAAATAAAAGTTCATATCCTTGGGTCTCTTGGGTACACAATGACCAAAACATATACAGCAAGTGGGTGAGTCAGGTGACACTCTTTGTAATATATAGTATTGAAACTGAGTGTAATTAAATGCAAAAACATAAACATAAGCAACATTAACTAAATTTATATTCTTTGCAGCTGAATTATATGTTCTCATTTTGTAGGTGCATGTAAACATGTGTGGGGGCTCAGATTTAATGCTTAGTGTCTTCCTTGATTGTTCTTTATTTTAATTGAGGTAGAGTTTACTCCCAGAGCTTCTTAATTATGGTTAATCTAGCCATCTTGTTCCAAAGCTCATTTTGTCTTTGCCTTTCATATTCTGTAATTACAAGATTACACATATGACTAGTTTTTATGGGTTATCTAGGGCTCTGAACTCTGGTCTAGTGGTAAGGGCTTTCATTAGTGAGCAATCTCACTAGTCTTCTGATCAATATTCTTTTTTTTAAAAGATACATACTGTTATGTGTATGTGTTTGTTTGTATGTATGAACGTATGTCTTTTGTTTGTGGGAGGCGTGCCCATTGAGGTCAAATAAAGGTATCATATCCTCTGAAGCCGGAGTTACAGACAGCTGTGAACTTCCCTACAAGCAGGGAAGGGACCAAACAAAGGTCCTCTGGAATAGCAATAAGAACTTTGAATGGCTGTGCCATTTCTCAGGCCCCACAAAAATATTCCTGGTGGCAAAAAAGTTTAAACAATAATTTGGCACATTAGGATTTGTTTTCCTACAGTACCAATTTTAAGTAAGAAGTAATTTCTTGAGAGAATAACTTTCTAGTGAGATATTAATATTTTTAGGAATTATCTGTGTGCCTGTTAACCAGAATCAAGTACAAAAGTGTCAGGTGCCACTCAGAATCTGGAATTTCCACTGAGAACTGATGCAATATGGTGAGATCATGTTATCATGATAATTAGTTCAATAATTACTAGTTCTTGAATCATAAACTAGTTCTTGAAGCATAAACAGTCCATTCATTAACAATGTACTTTGTTGGAATTGCTTCAGAAGAAACCCATGCTCGAAGTTTTCAGGTACAGTGAAACGCATTTGTGACCTCTTGGATGAATTTGTGATTCTTTCTTCTTAATGTTATTCTAATATTTTCAGGAATTCAGAAAATGTCAAATTAGCAAGAGGCTAGTATATTAAAATGTCTGTTTCCTTAGAAAATATTAATGGTGATCATGCCTTGAGAAAAGCATGTTTTGTGTTCTTTCTATTAGAGCACTGAGCCTACTATACACTCTGCCTCTAGGTCTTTGGCTTTTAAAACTAATAGCTCTGATTAAAAAGTGGACTGAATTAGGCATTTTGATCACTCTCCATTCTGACACTTTCACACCTCAGAATTTTTTTGCATACATACAAACCATCACCGTTGATCCCCTTTATTCTTTTGTCCTGGATTTAAAAATGAGAACATAAAATTGCAATTGAGCCTCCTGTTAGTCTGATGAAGTTGCATACTTTAAAATCTATTCTTCTTTCTTGCAACCTATCACAAAGATGTACACACACATTCATATTTACTGCTACACCTTTCACAATAGCAAGAGCAGAACCAGTTTAGATGTCTATCAGCAGAAGAACAGATCATGGAAATGTGACACAACACACCATAGAATATTCCTCATCTGTTAACCTTCACCCAGTAACTGATGGAACCAGATGCAGAGATCCATAACAAAGCACCAGGCTGAGCAACAGGAATCTAATCGAAGACTAAGAGGAGGAAATGTATGAGCAAGGGAGGTCAACATCATGATGGAGAAATATACAAAGACAGCTGAACCAATCTTGTGGGAACTCATGAACTCTGGACAGACATCTGAGAAGCCTCCACGGAACTGAACTATGCACTCCATATGTGGGAAACAGTGGTGGGGCTTGGACTATCGAAGGTATTCCTTGCAGAAAGACCAGGATCTATCTCTGGTTCATGAACTAGCTTGTTGGATCCCATTCCCTATGGTAGTATGCCATGCCCAAACTTAATGCAGAGGGGAGGGGTTTGGTCCTGCACCAACTTAATGTGCTGGACTTTGTTGACTGCCCCTGGGAGCCCTTATCCATTAGGAGGAGTGGATGGAGGGTGTGCTATGGGGGGAGGAGGTGAGCAGGAAGAGGAGAAGGGATGGGGGAAAAAACTGTGGTTGAAATATAAAATGAAATTAATAAAAATGAAATTTGAAGGGAAATGGGTGGAACTGGAAAGTTAGATAAAGTGAAGCAACCCAATCTTAGAAAAAAAAATCATATTCGTGAATAGTACCTTTCAATATATAAGTATCCAAATAAAGGATTACATTTGTTAGAGTGTGTGTAGATTATGAAAGTAGATAAGAGACTGATGGGGGATAGGTGTAGAGAAAAAGGAGGCTTAAATTTCCCAGTTCAGCATCGAGGGGAAATGAGGATACTTGGGGTGGGAGGACATAAGGGAAGGAATAATGATGTGGACGAAGAGGTGAGAGAAACAATAAAACCAAACTTTGGATAAAATGTCATAAGGAAGCCTTATTCTTTATAAGCTCATGAGACATTTTAAAAGTTTCTTATCCTCACCACTTTTCAGCAGTTGGAGTAGAAAAGAAGGCTGGTCAACTGAACCCTTTATCATCTCTTTGGGATTTAGCTTATGTGACAAAAAATTCGAGCATCTTTTTTTAGATTAAATTGTAATAGGACTTATTTTATTTCAGTTAGTTGGAAAATCCTGTACACTACTATTCTGCTAAATGACCATTATATTAAACAGGATTTCTAATGGGTTATTCTTTTTTTTTA
>NC_022010.1:58067180-58070869 GCF_000317375.1 Microtus ochrogaster
GAATTTCCTGAGAAACCGAAACACTGCTTTCCAAAGTGGTTGCACAAGTTTGCATTCCCACCAGCAATGGGTGAGGGAACCCCTTCCTCCACAATCTCTCCAGCAGAGGCTATCATTGGTGTTTTTGATTTTTAGCCATTCTGACAGGTGTAAGATGATATCTCAAAGTTGTTTTGATTTGCATTTCTAATGGGTTATTCTTATACCCATATATTAGTGTGTCTCTCAACCCTCAGAGAAGCATCTTTCTTCAGTATTATTAACTCAAAACCCTGACTGATCAAGGTGCTGTGACTAAGAGACTACAGAATGTGCAGAGCTAAATGATACATCTATAGAACACACCCTCCTCCCTAATCTCATGGAAGATCTCTGGGGAAGCAAAGAAAAGAATATAACAGACAGAGGCACTGGATGACTACAAAGAAATAGTTTGTTCATAACATAGTTGAACAGTTGTACACATGAACTTAAAGTAGTTACAACAATACATACAAGTCCTACAACATCTCAGTTTAGAGGTGCTGGTTAGCATTGAGCTCTATCTCTAGTTATGGAGTGATTCACAGTTGATAGCTGTTGGAAAAGTCAGTTTTCTCTGAAAATATAGTCATTAGCCTGATATAGTGGCCCAAATCTTTAAATCTAACATTAGGAGGCAGAGGGAGTGGATCTCTTAGTTCAAACCAGCTGATCTACATAGTGAGTTCCAGAACAGCAAGAGCTACATAGTGAGACGCTTTTCAACAACACACCTCCAGAAAATAAGATATAGCCCTTAATGCGTTGTCCATGCTCCAGTGGAAGGCAACTTATCTATGAATACACAGGCAGCCAAAAATTGGACTTGAGGGTTTAAAAAAATTGGAGAACAAATTTGGGTGAGTAGGGAAATGAGGATGGACCTGGAAGGAACTGAGAAAGGTAGGATAAATATCATTTAAAAAACAATCTCATTGCAATCTGTTTTCCTGCTAATACACTACTTGAAATGCTCTTTCCAAAACAAAAGTTATATTCTATAGCCTCTCTGAGAAATAATCCAGAAGATCTGTTCAACATTTCTGTCCCAATCTCAGGCTCCTGGTTTCATGTCTGCTTTTCTACACACACACACACACACACACACACACACACACACACACACCATACAGATTTGAATAAGGCTACAATTTGTGTCCTTAGTGCCATTCCTGAAGAAGTGCTTCCTATTGAGGATTTAGTTTGGAAAAAGCCAACAGGTACCTTTGAACTGAATGTTATGAAAATGTGGCTTTAAATCCCTGGAACATCTTAACCCCTCATGATACACAAAGCATCATATGTTCAATGTGTATGCATGTTCTGTGTGCATATCAATAATATGAACGAGCATATTTGTGTTTGTGAGACACTTAAAGGCAAGATTTCTGTGCCTTAGACTAAGTGGTGTTAGCTGGCCGAGTAAGTGCTGAAGGACAGCAGTGCATTGACAGAGGATGTGATTGATCGAGGGAGAGATTCTCCTAGGACGGGAAGAATTACTGATAAGCTATTGAGAAGACTGTTTAGAGATCAATTCTCTTAGACATTTATGGTCAGTTCATGTTGTCTGCACCAGACAGCTCCTTTCTTCTCTTTCCCATTCACCCCTCCCACAGATGCAGCTGATCCACATGTGTGTGAATGCGCGTCCACTATTATAGATTGTCTCTATTTGGAGTTAAAGATTATGCCTAGTCCAGTTGTCATCTAATTTTCTTAATCTCTCATTTGCAGATTCCCCTTTATTCATGCTGATTATTTATCTATTAGGCTCTTCTGTTTTCATTATCATTTTCCTGCAGTGTCTTACCTCTTTGATAACTTCTGTTTTTAATAACTGACATAGCAAATTGCCCTCTTTTCTCTTTAGTTAAGGACGTAATGCCTTAATTGCCTTTGTAGGTTAAGCAGATCAATTTTTTCTGCTTGAAGCTGTGTTAGGATATTCTCATTTTCTATGCTAATTTCACTCCAATTTACCACTCTAGCTTAAGGAATAGAAATTTTCAAATAAAATTACAAGAAGAACAGTTGATTTGGGTATTTAGCTATTTTTAGTGACTAAAATATTTCTACCAGATTTTGAATTTTTCCTCAATTTCTGGCTCTGTCTAAAAGAAAAAAAAAGATGTAAAACATCTAAACATTCTAAGGAATTATCAAGAAAAGTCAGATCATTTAGAATGATTTTTGTTACTGAAATACTCAATCAGCATGTGTTAAATAGGAATATATCAGTGGTATTAATTATAGGTAACTGATAAAGTCAATGTGGCATCTCCAAGGTTATCAACAAATAGTTATTCAGTAGTACTTCAATAACAATTGGCTGAGAATGTGGAAACAGGAATGGACCAGGCCTGGATCAATAGGGTGCCTACTTTATGCCCTGATACACAAAAATAGTATATACTTGATGATAGATGAATGATGTTTCTTCATTTATCAAGCGTCTTTCAAATGAAGGCCTCCGATCTTTGACATGCAAAAAACACACCCTATTTACACAATTAGTTAAATGAAAACTTGATGTTTGAATGTACACTTTATTTTTTGTTTATCTTTTAATTGACAATGTGATTATGGTAAAGAACCAGCATGAATTAAAGACACCCGTAGGACTGGCAAGATGGCTCAGTGGGTAAAAGCACTTATTGCCAAGGCCAATGAACTTAGTTGCATGCCTAGATTCCACATTACTGAAAAATAACAAACTCTTGACCTCCACATGCACACCATGCTGTATCTATACCCTTTCACACATATACAATAAACAAATAAATGTAATAATAAACTAAGTGACATTTTCATTTCTATGTCATTTTGGAACAGCTTCTACATCAGGAATTCAGAAGAAACTGACATCACTATATGTAACTTTAATGACTGTGAGTTAATAAATCTCTGCCATTTTAAACTCCTGATTTGTTGTACTTTGTTAAGGTGTTCCATAGGAAGCTGGTACTGGATAGGAGATAGTTAACTTACAAAGAAATACAGAAAACTAAGTATAAACAAAGGCACATAGCTACAGAGACCATCGTACTTGCAGTCGGGAATATAATTGACTGACAACCCCAACTGTTCCTATTCAATATTTTCCCACTCTCATGCTGAGACCACATTTCCTATAAGCTATTCTCAGGCAGTGAGAGATCATGGTGGACTTATGAATATAGACTCTTTTCTAAAGATACAAAACTCTTCTCATGAGCGGTATTAACCCAACAACTCCCTACAGACACTGACATTTACTTCAAGCTACTGCACAGTACTCTCTGTACAAACTTCCTTTCTCCTTCCCTATTCTCCTTTCAAAGGTTTCACACATACACTGTGTGATCGTCTAGTTTTGTATGTCTGTCTTAGTCAATGTTCTATTGCTGTGTAGAGACACCATGACCACAGCAACTCTAATAATGAAAAATACTTTATTGGAGCTGGCTTACAGTTTCAAAGACTTTGTCTATTACCAACAGAGCAGTAAGCCTGTTGGCAATCAGGCAAAAGTGCTGGAGAAGAAACTAAAAGTTCTATATCCAGATGTGTAAGAAGGAGGAAGAGAGAGACATTGGACATGGCTTGGGCTTTTGAAGCCTCAAAACCCACCTGCAGTGACACATTTCCTCCAAAAGGTCACATTCCCTAATCCTTTCAAATAGTTT
>NC_022010.1:58071562-58082027 GCF_000317375.1 Microtus ochrogaster
TTGCTATAGGATAGGGTCATTTCAGGTTCTTTATCCTCAGCTGAGCATGTCATTCTTTTTTAGAATATTAGCATCATATTCTTTTCTTTATTTCTGTGTTCTTGTCAGTTCAAGATATATTAGAGTAACATATACTGTGATTCAGATTTTCCAAGTTTGAAGTCTAGTTCACTACCCTTAACAAAAGCCAAACATCTAACCTTTATAAATTATTTCTCTATAAATGTAGGTAAATAATTCTATAACATTTTGTAAAGACTAAAGAGATAATATTGACGACAGTGTCTCACACATAATAAATGGTAAGTGTAAATGGTTATTATAACCCCATTTGGTAGTGTTTTGCCTGAGACTTCACAGTACCTTCAAAAACATTTCTTCAAACTTTCTAAAGCTATGTGAGCTGCACACTTGAAAGACTAAATGTGCAATTCATATATACATTTTTGCAGCAACTTTACTTAAGATAGAATTACTAGAAAACATATATGAGTAATATGTGTCAATGTATATTTTATTTATTTATTCAAATATTAACAAATTACTTGTATGATAGATGAGGACAAATGTTCTCTGTTAAGGGAAGAGCAACCAAAGAGTTGTGGGCACTGCTGAATAAGGGGTGTAAGTGGAGACCACTTTTGTTTCCTGGCTGCTATGATCTGAATAATCACACCAAACTATATCAATTACAACACTGTTTGGCAAATGGCTTAGACATATTTCTAGCTAGCTCTTACCTCTTAAATAACCCTATCTCTATTTTTTTATATCTTACCACAAGGCTCAAGGTTACTGGTAAGGTCTCTGGCATCTTTCTTCCTGACTCCCTGACTCTGCCTTCTTTCCTCCTCTAGTTCTGCTTGGAATTCCCAAGAATCTTGCTATATTCTGCCATGGTATAGGCCAAAGAGCTTCTTTATTAAACAATGCTAATAAAACATATTCACAGCAAAGAGACAGGAATCTCATGGCATCATGGTAGTTTATTTAGCAAATATTTTAATTTGTAACCATGTACATTTCAATAAAAATTTGGAAACTAGAAGTATGGTGGAATAAAATAAGAGAGGTGGTAAGACAGTGTTTTCAGACAAAAATTATACCTAAATATTCAGTTGCCAACATATTTTCTCTCAATTAGTAAAGTGAAAACACTATTCTAGAAACTGAAAATATTTTTTTCTGTTTTAAAGGTTGACTAAAAGCTTACAGAAACAACATTCATTTAAGTGAACTTTATTTTATTTTATTTACTATTCTTATTGCTGTTGACTACCAACACATAAAACATTTTAGAATAAATTTGTTTAAAAGATGCTGTGAGAATTTCAAAGAATTCCCTTCCTCTTTCTTTTTGTCCCTCCCTCCTTCCCTCCCTTCCCACCTGCCTGTTTTCCTGCCCACCTGCCTTCCTGCCTGTCTTCTCACCCTTCTGCCTGCTGGCCCGTCTATCTGCCTGCCTGCCTGCCTTTATCTATCTTTAACTAAGCAACCATGGCCAGAAGAAACCGGATCATTTCTTTCCATTTCAATTAGGATAGCTGCTAAAAATCTTCCCTGCATTTTTTTCAAAGGACCCTTGCCTTCCCATCTCTGACACTCCTCTTCCTCTTTTCCTCACAGTACAATTTTGTTGAAATAGGAGCAGTGGGGCTGAGTCCCCAGCACCCCAGCTGCTTGGCTAGCTTATGCCCCAAAATAAATACACGGAAACTGTATTCTTTTAATCACTGCTTGGCCCATTTCTATCTAGCCTCTTCTAGGCTAACTCTCGCACTTGGACTAGCCCATCTCTAATAATCTGCTGTGGCCCACAAGGTGGCTTACCAGGGAGATTCTAGCCTACATCCATCCTGGGTTGGAGCTTCATCGCCTATGCCTCAGAGAGCAGAGCTCTCACCTCTGCCCACAAGAGTGGAGCATCGTGTCTCTCTGAGGCGTCTGCCCCCAAGAGGAGAGCTGTCGAGTCTGACCTCACTTCCTCTTCCTCCCAGCATTCTGTTCTGTTTACTCCTCCCACCTATGTTTTAACCTATCAGGGCAAGAAGCTTCTTTATTTAATTAACCAATGACCTTCCTCCATCACAATTTAGAGAAATTGCTGTTATTGTTCATACTTCTGTTGCTCACAGGCCTTTGTCTCTCTCATTTGCCCTCCTAGACTGTATTTCCCTACTCACAGTCTTGCCTATAGCTCCCATTAAAATCTCAATTCAATGTTTGAGTTGTCAAGGATGTTTTTGCTGGTGACTATTTAATCCCATCATAATCCCTTTGCTTTAGATAATTCTTAGTTATTAATATGGTTATTGTGAGTGTCTTTTACTCTCTATGAATGATAAGCATCATACAAACAAAAAATATCTTTACTGTTTTTGGTTACTCTATGCTTACCAGAATTCTTATCATCAAGTAGCAAGTTTTCAATATATGTTTAACACAGAAAGAAATATTTATGCAAAATAAGATATTGAGTGGGCTTTCTTGAGTCAATGAGTTCATTTATATTTCATGCAGTTGTCTGTGATTTTATTCTAAAAGGCTAAGTAGTTAATAAACTCTTTATACCAGTGTCTCTGCTTTATGACTATGTGAAAGAATTTTTCAGAACTTAAGCTTTGACTCAGTTATTGTAACAATAAACAGAGAAGATACATTTAAATCTAGTCTTTCTTTTCAATTCCAGAATTTAATCTACTAAATTACACTGTGAGTTTTAACAGTATTCTAATATCTTCATTAAACAAAATACCGTATATATAAGATACTGTCATAGATCACATAGAAAGAAAAGAAACAGATCATTAACATATATTAATTATGAAATATTGTTTATAATAAAGAAATTATTCATTGCCTATAGCATATGACCCACATTAGAAGTAATATAACATTTATAACTATAAATGCAATAGGTACATAAAACTTTCTTGTACTAAAATGTTTGTATTATTTTTACAAATTATCATAGTGTGTGTTATATTTGTTTCTTTATACAAGCAGGTAAGTTGTTCATATAACCTTATTTCCTCCTGTTTTCAAATGAGGAAATTAAAATAATAGTGTTATTGAAAACAAGTATAAGAAATAGCAGTATTGTAATTAGAAATAGGGCATCAATTGTTGCATGACTGAGCGGAGATCTTTTCAGGAATCTTGCTGCATTAATACTCAGAGTACCATGACAAAAGAGATGGCTCAGCCATTAAGAGCCCTTCCTGCTTTTTCAGAGGACCCAGGTTTGATTCACAGCACCCAAATGTCAGTTCATGGCTACCTGTAATTAGAGTTCTCTGGAACTAATATCCTCCTCTGGCCTTCACAGACATCAGGTATGTGTATGGTGCACATATATATTTGCAGACACACACACATAAAATCAAGTAAATAAATATTTTTAATATATCCAAAGTTTCAAGTAATGAAGGGAACCATGTTTTAGGGGAATACAAAATTTGAGCTTCCAAACTCTGAATATTCTCATTTTATAAAAATCTATGACAAGGGTTTCAGTTATGTTACGTAGCCTGTTATTACAAAGAACAATTGTTTGAATACAATAATATTGTAACTCTGTTGTTAACAATGAACATTTATTAGACTGCTATGTGTTATGTGTTATGTTCACAATTTTGTGGCTTGCATTGCACTGAATGTGAAGAAAACTTTGGGCATTTGTTAAAGAACTACTTAACTTGTAAATATGTAGATGATAGGGGTTCTTTCTATAATTTTCCCAAAGAAGGAAGAGAGAGAGAGAGAGAGAGAGAGAGAGAGAGAGAGAGAGAGAGAGAGGAAAAACACTGTCCCAAGTCTTAAAAACAACTATGCTACTTGGTTCAGTCAGTATCATATTTCACAGCTGAGCTTACTCTCAGGCTTAGCAGTCACCTCCTCTCTTTCCCCCTTAAATGCTAAAACTGAGTGTGCTTTCAATAGCTGCTCAAACTCATTTTGTGTTTCACTCAAATTAAGTGAAGTAAGGTTTTTCAAATTCCCCTGGGTCTTAAACAGTAATTTCCAGTCTACTTATATGTAGGAATCAACATATATTAACATAGATTATCTATTCCCTTTGCAAATTTGTATTTTAATAGCTAAAAAATTGCATTCATATAAATCAAATGGCTGAAAAACATTTTATGTAGTATGTATGAATATCTACAATATGTGAATACTGTCTTTCAAAACAGCCAGTTATGAAAACATATAGCCTACTGATAGATAGTAATTTAGGGATGTCATAAACTTTATTCTTTCTCACAACTAATCCAATAAGGACATAGGAGATCATTATTCCTATTCTGAAGATAATGGAAATAAATGCAAATTCATTAAACATTTTCTCAGGAAAACACAACTTATACTTATCACATCATCAGTACATAGATGCATGCGGCTCCACTCTGGAGAATACACCTGCTTTAGAGCTGTGTGAGGTCTCTGTCCCTTTCCACCTCTAGCAGCATTCATACAAATGTAGCTTTTAGTGGATAGTTTGTTAATGCAAACCTACGTTCCAAGTCATGATTTATCATCTGATCAACGTACTTTGCAATCTTCTATAACAAGTAGCCAAGAATTCGGACAAGTGTTTACTAGTGCAGAACTTAGAAATTACTGTTTAAAAGATTTAAATTTTAAATTGCCAAGTTTTTAGCAAATGAAGGCATAGCTTAGCAATTATCCTGTTCTCATATGCCCATGACATTAAGGGAAAGCTTTAGTGTGCAACTGGTGTTTGGATTGGTTAAAAAAAAATACCTGCTGTGTGGTGGTGGAACAGCACTTTGGAGACAGAGGTGGCCATGACATTAAGGGAAAGCTTTAGTGTGCAACTGGTGTTTGGATTGGTTAAAAAAAATACCTGCTGTGTGGTGGTGGAACAGCACTTTGGAGACAGAGGCAGGAGGATATCAATAAGTTCTAAGACAGTCTGGTCTACCAAAAGAGTTCCAGGATAGCCAGGATTGTTACAGAGAAACCCTGTTTCAAAAAACAAAAACAAAACCAAAATGCCCTCTTACTATGTGTAGCACAGCATTTCAAACTTGATCATATATTAAGCTCAAAGAAGATCTCATTAAAATCCTTAGTTAAGTTGCTTTGGGAAGGTGTTTTTCTTCATTGATCCCAGTGTGTAGTGAGGGCTCAGGAAAACAGATCCAATACAAATGGACAATCTGAGTACCTGGTATTTCATGAGGATAAGGTGACAAGTACTGAACAGAGGTGAGAAGTACTATAAATTAAAGAAAAAATTCTAATTTACCACTTGATTAAAATTATATTTTAATCAATTGAAGCTTGCTATTAAGAAGCTTTTGCAATCATTTTGCAATATGCATTCAGGTAATATTAATGTGTACTTAGTTCCTATTTCAAAATAATCCTCCAAATCATAACTTAAGATTTAAGTTAGCATTGTATGGTGATTTGAATGAGAACATACCCCATAGGCTAATATATTTGAATACTTGATCCCAAGTTGGTGAAACTATTCACGAAGGATTAGGAGATATGGCCTTGTTAGAGGAGGGATGTCAATAGAGACTAACTTAGTGGTTTCAAAAGACTGTGCCATTCTGAATTCATTCTCTCTCTCTCTCTCTCTCTCTCTCTCTCTCTCTCTCTCTCTCTCTTTCTCTCTCTCTCTCCTTCCTTTTTTTCTGCTTATGGACCAAGATGTCAGTTCTCAGATACTTCTTTAGTATCATGCCTACTGGCCTGCTGCAATACTCCCCATCATGGTAGTCATGGACTTTAGATTGCTAAAATAGTAAAGCCCTTATATGGGATTTCCTTCTGTATTCTGTGATTATAACTGATTGTAAATAATCTGCTTTGGGCCTATAGAAGGGAAGAAAAAATTTAGGTGGGGAAAACTAAACTGAATTCTGAGAGAAAGAAGGCAGAATCAGGGAGAAGCCTTGTAGCCAATCCTGGAGGCAGATGAGCTGGAACCTTGCCAGTAAGCCACAGCCATGTGGTGATAAACAGATAAAGAAATGGGTTAACCAACTATATAAGAGCTAGCCTGCAATACACTTAAGTGATTAGCCAAGCAGTATTTTAATTAATACAATTTCTGTGTGGTTATTTTGAGTCTGAGCAGCCTGGAAAGAACAAGTGGTCTCTGACTACAAGCCCCAAATAATCTTTTTCTTCTATAGGTTGCCTTGGTTATGGTGCCTTGTCATGGCACCAGCAAAGTAACTAAGACATGTGGAGAGTTTTTTAACTTAGAATAAAAATAATCCTGCACTGGGTAGTACTGCCAGAAGACTATATTTACTAACGAATCAAAGCATGAGTAGAGTTTCATGTAATTTTAACCGTTAGTTTTCTTTTTTACCTAATTTGGGTTTTGTTGTTGCTATTTCGATTTTCCCTATTGAGGTTGAATCCTGATGCCCATTAGCTCTGGCCACTTTGGTCAATTTTTCAGCCTATGCTTGAAGCATTATTCCTAGGCTAAGTTTGCTTTGGTGTTCTTGAGATTGCTAGGATGTATGATTCATCTGCTGAAGCACCATGTCTAGGTTCCTTTCGTTCCAGAGCCTGGCATACCTATATTTTCTGTAATTACCTGATCATGTTTGGGAATTTTATTTTACACTAATATTCTAATTCTCTAAAAGGACTTTCATTCCTGTAAGCTGTGAGATATAGGAAATTGCTGCTGATCTTCTTGATGAAATATCTTTTAGTTATTAGACTGTATTAGTTGGGTCTAATTTAAAGCCAGCAATGTCATTTATAAGTTCATTGGTAATCCTGATAAAGTTTGAAATTATATTTTTAATTAACTTAAACAGCTATTGGTACAATAGTTGACTTTAGTGCTTATAGAAAGGGAAGAAAATTTCGCCTTGAGAAAAAATAAAATCATGATGACAAAGTCATAAAATCTATTTATTATATATTGTTTTCTGCTACAAAATTGCCCTTTGTAAAAAAAAAGAGTCATTTTTGGTTTTGATTAAATTTTTGAGTCCATAGTGTTATTTATTATCCATGATTTTTTATTTTTTGTCATTAAAAACAGAATAAATTGGTTGTATTAAAGTTGAAAAATTGACCCATTAAGTTAAAGAATAATCATTTTACTTTCATTTATTTCTCTTCTTATTTTCTAAATAATTTTATTAAGGTTTGAAAATGTTGTCTCATCTTTAAAATTAAAGTAACACACACATAAATATATGTGTGTGTATGTATGTATGTATGCTCAAATATATGAATACAACCTGCTAAGTCTATCTCTGTTGTTTTGTGTATATGACTTTGGGCTAAACATTTTGTATTAGATAAACAGGAGACTCATCCCTGAGAGAGGCTAGGTCTTCCTCTCTTATGAGATAAGAAGGATTGGAAAAAGTGGCTCGAAAGAGGGAAATAATATAATTATATTTATTTTATATATCATGTATATACAAAATATAAAATCCAAGCTATTTTAAACTAAAACAATCTTAAAACAATAAGAAATAGTATACCATTTGTTGAAATTAAAATATCATCTTCAACATTCTATTTATATGAATTAATTTTACCTTATGCTTTTTAAATAAAATTTAATTAAGACTTCCAGATGAGTTTCATAACATCATTTTATATCCTCTAACAAAGAAGTGAAATAGTGTGATAAAGCACTATTTATATTCTAATTTTAAGAATGTAAATATTGATGTTTTTATCATAATTTATGTACTTTAATGCATTCTTGAGAAAACATTATTAAAATTTTTATTTCTCTAGGCTGTACTTTCTTTGTTGTAACAAGTTAGAAAATAATATGTCAGTAAGAAGGTCAATTATGAATTGATTTCATGTCCCTTACTAATACTGTTTGTTCTGATTTCCAGTAAGTCTCATATACAATATATTATAACAGCAACAAAAGCACATTCTCTTCATTAATAGTTCCAGTACTGAAGTATTATTCCTATTATATTTTACAGAAGACTACATATGTCTCCATAAATGTAATGAAGAAATAACACATAAATTATATAATATCTTAGAAGATACATGAGCAATCCTTGAACTTAACAATGAGCGAATAAAGCTAATTAATAGTAGGTAAAGGATGTAAGAGTGTCTTACGTCACCAAAACACATATAGAATAAGAATAAAACTATGTAACATAATGTTTGACATAATATATCTTTAAGGAATTAATATTAAAAGTTTGATACTACTTAATAAGAAAGAAATTGAAGAGGACACCAGAAAATGGGAAGATCACCCAAGCTCTTGGGTAGGTAGAATTATCATAGTAAAAATGGCAATCTTACCAAAAGCAATCTACAGAGATGTGGCAAGTGTCCATTTGTCCTTACAGCTTTAGAACTCCATCCCATGAGGACCCATACAGGTCCTGTGCATTCTGCTTCAGTGTCTGTGAATTTGTATGTGTGATGATCCTGTTGATCTATAAGGCCTTATTTTCCTGTTATCCTCCATCCGCTCTCTTACAGCCTTTCTACCATGCCTTTTGCAGGGTTCTTGCACCCTAAGGGAAGGGATTTGATTGAGACAACCCATTTAGAGCTGAGTATTCCAAGGTCTTTCATTCTCTGCTTAATGTCTGGTTGTGGATCTCTTTATTTGTTCCCATCTGCTGCAGGAAGAAGCTTTTATGATGATGACTGAGTAAGGCACTGACCTATTAATATAGCAGATTGTCAGTAGGAATCATTTTATTGATCTGATTTTATTTCTTTGTTTTAAAACAGTGCTACTTGGGTTTCCCCTGGTCCCTAGGCTATTGAGTCTCATGTTCTTGGTCATCCAAGAAAATGTTGGGTATGGGTTCTGCCTTGTGGGGTGGGCCTTAAGTCAAATACAACATTGGCTGTTTACTCCCACAAGTTGTGTGCTGTTATTGATCTCATGTTTCTTGCCACAAGGGTGCCATTGTCAACCAAAGGGTTTGTGGCTGGGTTGGTGTTTATGTTTACCCTTTGATGACACGCAGAGTCACTTCTTGTTTCAAAGACACTAACATGTAGTTGTGAAGACTTTTTGGGAGCACCTGCTAATTTTTTTAATAGACATTAAATTCTGGGAAAAATGTAGAGCTACAGAAGTTTTCCCTACACTGATCATGGAAGGTAAAAGAATGAAGCTGGTTTAAAGTCAGTATGTCTGTTTTTTACAGTTTTAAGTATTTTCTTAACCACATACCAAGAATAAGAGGTTGTTTGATTCTTGGCATTTATACAGATAAACTGAAAACTTCTGCCCACCAAAATTTTACATATGAATGTTCCATACATTTGTTCATAGTTTTCAAAACTTTTGATGTAATGAACTATTATTCAGTAGTAGTAGTCTGCTTAGACAGGAAAAACACAAACTAACCTTGTATACATATTACTATCAAATGCCATTCTGCAAGATATACTTACAATGTACCACTATAGCTCTATATGAAACCCCCCAAAATGTAAAAAGCTAGAAGAAGGATGAAAGATGGAGCCTTTGAAACCTTTCAGTATAGTAATCAGAGTCCAGGAATTATGCGTTTGTCAAAACACATGATATAAAGATGCAAACTGTAAATAGAAACCCGAACTGTGTTTTTTGTTAACAGTACACCAGGCTTCATTGTATAAGAACTGGATTATACCAGTGCTTTCAGTAATGTGGAATAACATAGAAAAGAACTGCTGGAAAACCTGTTTTTATTCTAAAATTTCCTATGTGTCTAGAACTTTGTAAATAAGAATGCCTAGTATCATTTGTAAATGCAATATGTAAGTCTTACACTATATTTATACATATATATATATATATATATATATACCGAATTTTCATTGTATATTTGTGCAGTGTTTCCACTGAGATGATTTAATTACAGAGAGAAAATATTTATTATAATTCCTTCTGCTTTTTTATCTTTATACTTGTGCATATTATGAGTGCATAGGTAGTGTGAGGGTGTGATTCCTGCACACACTAGATAGAAATCAGTTCAGGTTAGTTAGCATAATTAAACATTTTTATTTTTTTATTCAAATTAATATCTTATAAATTATTGGGAAATGCAATTTTATTAATAATATCCATCCTGCTATGCTACAGAGCATCAAAAATTATTCCTGTTGTCTAAAGATAGCATTGGATCCATTACTGGGCTTGTCCACATCTCCCTCCCCATGTACCTAGTCTCTGTTAGTCACTATTCTTCTTGTAATATCCATGAAAAGTGTTTAGCAATGCATAATTGTCCTTTAAGAAATTGTCCTACCTAAAATTGTTCATCAATATTTATATACACACCCAGGGAACATTTGTCTTTATGCTCAATGTCTACTTTTAAAATTGAAAGATTTTACATTCAAGAAACTTGCAATGTAGAAAGGAATTTAAGAATATTGCAAGTCACTTAAAGTCAATGTCTTAGGTTAAGTTCAATGCAATCACTTAATAAGGATTTTGTTTTTTATTTTA
>NC_022010.1:58082684-58101692 GCF_000317375.1 Microtus ochrogaster
AATAGCCAGAACCTGGAAACAACCTAGATGCCCTTCAATAGAAGAATGGATGAAGAAAGTATGGAATATATACATATTAGAGTACTACTCAGCAGTTAATAAGGATTTTGTGATCTACAGCTGTGTGTGCAAAGCTTGCTATTTGAACTTGTAGTTGAACAGATACGATGTCTCAAACTAGGACTAGAGTGCTCTGCCTAAATGTAAATAAAGATTTAATTTCTCAGTATTATATTGTAATTAAGCTACAAATTATACTTGAATTTGTTATAAAAATATTTTAATATCCTTTATTTGTACCAGTTTCCAAATCAAACTCTCATGCTATGTTTGATTGCATCCCCTCAATTTCTTCCTATCATAGTATATTTATGTTTCATAACCTTGCCATTTATGAGAAGCACTGTAATCATATACATGTACCTCAATGTGTCCTTACGTGTCATCTTTGTATTGGTATAATAAAGTCAAGCTTTTACATCAAGAATACCACAAAGGTGATACTCCTTGTCATATCTGGAATACATGATACCGATATTCCTTCTTAATGCCAATGTTGTCTTTGTCTGTATGTTGTGGTTTGAAAGTACACACACACACACACACACGCACGCAAGCACATATAAACTCAGAGAATTAATTAATAATATGATTAATCAGTTAAATATAAAATAAAAATACTTTTAAAAATCATGATTCATTATAACTTCTGGCTGTAATCTTATAATATATAGTTTATTCTCAATTTCATCATTCTTTGTAATGCTTTTTTTCCTCACTAGGAGAATTTGACATTGTCATCTATAGTATTTAAGCCTGTTTAGTCCACATTAATATATAATAAAATAGTATTATAATGGCTAGCACAATCCCAAAGAAAAACACAAATAGAAAATATACTTTTGTACCATTATTCATCTTCAGCTAGTATCTAGTCTCAACATTCTTTTCAAAGTCAGTTATGTTAAATCATGTTTTTCCCTCTACTATTATTGTGTCATACTTTATACTATGTTAAGTTTATTTATCATGAATTTTATTCCATATTTGATCTTCCTGCATTTGAATTGAGATGTTAAAATGTATACACAATAATGTCCTCCCCTTTAATATACATATACAATTCTATAGGTCTTCATAAAAGTGATTTTCATTTAGCAATAATGGAATTCAGTGGGTTTTATTATGTTAATTAAAAAACTTGCCTCATTTTACATACCAAAGTACCTAAAAAATGAATACTAATATTTGGAAATGAATGAGAAATAGAGCATAAAAATTTTAGTTGTTAAGACAACATAGCAAGTATGGTCTTTTACTTGATTGAACATGAATTTCATTGCTGCACATTTGCCTCATAATTTTTGTTTGGCTCTATCTTCCTTTGAGTGAGAGTATAATTGAATTTATTACACCTCGCGATTTAGTTTAAGAATAAAACTTCTATATTTGTAGACTATGTTTAAAACAACAAATGTAATATTTCTCAGATGTTTCATCATTAAATGGAAAGACTGGGAGAGAACTACTTCATGCATTTGCAATTGTATGTAGTCATGGCAAGGTGTAGTTATGGTAAGGACAATTTGAAAAATAAATCATGATACAAAATAAAATGTATAATATTAATTTTGTACAACTGGTTCTTTTGTGCTAGAGTCAATTACTCTTCCAAACTTTCTAAGCAAGGACTAAAAAAACTCTCTATGAACTTTTGGTCAAAGAAGTCCAGAAGGCAGCTTCTAAAACATTATGGGGTATTGTGAATGTTCTTGGTTTACCCCAAGAACTAAAGTATAAGGTTGAGATGCTATAAGGACTGAGATGGAGAGCAAGGAAAGAGGTATCTTGATTGAGGGAGCCATTATGAGGCTAGCAAGGAAACTGGCACTAAAAATATTCCCAGGAATCCACAAGGATGACCCCAGCTTATTAGCAATAGTGAAGAGGGTGCCTGAACTGGCCTTACCCTATAGTTAGATTGCTGTCTATCTTAAATGTCACAATAGAACCTTCACTCAGCAACTGTCAGAAGCAGATGCAGAAATCCACAGAGGAACACTAGGCTGAGCTCCCAAAGTCCAGTCAAAGAGTGGGAGAAGTAAGAATGTGAGCAAAGAGGTCAAGACCATGATGAGGATACCTATTGAAACAGCTAATGGGAACCCACCAACTATGGCCTGACAGTGAGGGAACAAGATAAAACCAAAATAGACCCTCTGAATGTGGGTGACAGTTGTATGGCTGGGGCAACTATGGGGCCACTGTCAATGAGACCAGAATTTATCCCTAATGTTTGTACTGACATTTTGGAAGTCATTCTCTTTGGAGGGATCCCTTTCTCAGCCTAGATAAAGTGGGGAGGGCCTTGGGGGATGGGAGGAGGGGAGGGAGTGGGAACTGGAATTGTTATGTAAAATAAGAAGATAGTTTTTGCTCATTTGTTTGTTTGTTTTAAAGACTCAATAGTTGAAGTTACCACAAAATTTGATTGCAGGACACTGGGAAATCAAGATGGATCTGAGATATGCTTACTCTGTGATGTTAGCTTTCACAGTGCTGGAAGAGGCTATTGAGGTTGGTAGGGGAGGAAAGTCGTTAACAGTTCTCCATTCCTGTGGGCTCAATCAGTAGTAAATAACCACTCCCTGATTAGAAGACTGATCCACAGAAGAGACCCTTTCAAGAAATTTTTTTCTTGCTATATAAAAGGTTCACTTTAAAGAAAAAAAAGTAACTCCAGGTTCAATCTTCCATAGCATGTGTAGTTTTTTAAATTAATTCTTCTTTTTAAAATTTTTATAGAGTATATTTCAATCATAATCCACCACTCTGAATAGGATATGTTATTTTAAATTCTACTTTTTATTAGAAGTTGTGCCCTGAAAATTTTGATATATGTAGAGAGATACTGCTGACACTACTTGTTTTGTTGAGTTTCCTATCTCAGGGATAAATATATATAAAGAGAGAGAGAGAGAGAGAAAGTGTTATCACAGGATGATAACATACCTCCAAGAGCCATCTAACAAATCCCATTGTCAGGTAAGGGAAACCTCACTTTCAGTTTTTTGTCAAAAGGATCCAAAAGATTCCCAAAACAATAAAACCTGCTGACTTTACTCTTGGTGGCCTTCCAGATTTGAAGGTTAGACTCATTCCACTCAATCAGATGATTTGGAAGAACTGAACTGATACTGATTTGGAAGTCTCCTCACTAAGGACTGGCTTTCAGAGAATTTAAAGCTGCTATGTAAGCTGCTAAGGCAGAAAAGTAATCAATATTCCTTCCCAGCTGTTAAATCTATGAGCCACAGCAATGATCAGCCCCAGAAAGAAATTCCAAGCTGTACAATAATGAAGCCTATCTTAAGGATAACCAAATAGCTGCCTAATTAGAAAGTAAGAAGTAATTCATATCTAGTACTCCAAACCTAGCCTACTACCTGTGACTGGAGAGGTCATAAAGGAGAAATTATCACTACCATTTTCCTAGAATAGTGCAGCTTTTCACTATATTCTAAACACCTCTATTCCCACGGAAATATGTAGCTCTCACTGCTCATTGGACATGTTTTGTTTTTGGTTGTTTTTTTTTTTGTAGCATACAAGCTAGTACAAAGTTCCACATCTTGTAAAATGCAGATAAGTAATCAGAAGTAGCTAACACCAATTAGGACAATCTACCCCTAAAGTTAGGTTACATAGTAGAAGAGAGAAACGAAAGCTGATAAGAGCTAGAGGACTCAGATATCTTCTATGAAGTAATATACAATAGACACAATAAGGGTGTTGTGCCAATGAAATATCAACAATATGATTGTCTAAACAAGACCTGTATAATGACCATACCAGTCCATGTGCCAAGAGGAACAGGGAAATTTCACAACGCCTTACCACCAGATGAAGAGGTAACAGCAATTAGTGTCTACTGTGGGAGGGAGAATCATTTTTTATGCAGTGGACAAGTTCTCTGAAATGTTATCATATTCCAATTGTCAGCCTTAAATCCATAAACATACCATGAACTCCCAGTGAATTCATTGAGCTCTCACTTTTAGAAGCCTTACTAAGAGACCAAGCTAAGGCAGTTGACACACATGCAGAGGGCCTAAGTTAGTCCCACTAACATAGCAGGCCATGGTAAATTATTCTTTCTCTCATTTCTTTCTTGTTCTATAGCAGTAGCCCTCAACCTGTGGGTTGTGATCACTCTGGCAAAACTCTATCTTCAAGAATATTAACATTATAATTCATAACAGTAGAAAAATTATATTTATGAAGTAGCAACAAAATTAATTTTATGATTGAGAGTCACCACAACATAAGGAACTGTACTAAAGGGTCACAGAATTAGAAAATTTGAGAAACATTCTGTGTAACATGAGGGGGCCTGTTTGTTGGGAGCTTCTGTCCCGCCCAGTTCCCCACAGCCAGCAAGCCCCAAAGAAAATCACACAGAGATCTCTGTAAGTTATAAAGCTGATTGGCCCATTAGCTCAGTATACTTATTAGCTCTTGTAGTTTATATTAACCCATTATTCTGATCTATTTTTGCCATATGGCTTGGTATCTTTTTCAGCTGGCAGAAAACATCCTGCTTCCTTGGTGGTCTGTGCAGGACTGGGAGGAATCAACTTCCTCCTTCCCAGAATTCTCCTGTTCTCATTGCATCATTTCTGCTTTCTGTCTGTTTTTTCCGCATATACTTCCTGCCTGGTCAATCAGCTTTTATTTAAAACATGATTGACAGATTACAGACAATTCTCCCACACCAATTTTGTAGTTTTAATATCTTTTATATAATTTTAATGGACAAATCTTATTTTCCTTTTTTATACATTATCTGTTCATTCATTAAGAAAATGCTAATAGCTTTACTTTCACATCCTAAATCTTATCATTTCTCATGCTATCCACAATTACCTCTCTAGACCAAACTACTGCAATAGTTCCCTGAACTATGTAGTTGACTCCTACTGAGTTCCCTTGTTTGTACCTCTGTTCTAGTTTAGTATATTTCCAAAAATACTTGAAGTAAGAATCACTAGAAGTCTCTTGTATATTCGAATCTTTCTCTTTATCTCAACAATGACCTTGTTTAGTTGCTGATTGATTATGTTTATTTCTTCCATATATATCATATTCATATACAATAACTCACTTCTCTCTAAAACACATACTCATCTCCCTTGACAAAACACCTATTTGTTAATTGTCTAAATTCTCCATAATAAAGGTAGACAGTTTTTATATGTTTTATCAACTGCTTTATTTAGAAAAGCATCTTTTACATTACATTAACCAAATAGGATACCAAATAGGACTACCAAGTATAAATGGTACCAATTTCTTCTTGTCTTTGGTTGTTACTTAGTCTAAATCTGTAACTTTTCTGTGGACCCTCATAGAAATTTTAACATGACTTCTTATTTTTAGCTTGTAATCCATAGAATTTTTTTTTTATTTTGCCTGAAGAAAAGGAAATGGGTCAGATAAAACTGTAGGTTATCTTATGTTATATATTCAGCAGTTGAGATATTTATTCTGTTTGTCTCTGATTTATTCACAGTGGAGTTTGAAATCCATACTGGGGTCTTTTAGCCCTTATTACAATAGTCTTGAAAAAATCTTACACTGTTTTTACCTCTGCCTGGCTCTTTCTTTGGCATAATAACACATACATACCCAGAAACCTGGACATTGATATTCAAGGAAGAATCAGTACTGTGCAAAAATTGCACTGGAATGAGCAAAGTAAGACAGACTAACTATTATTGCTCAAATAATCATTCATCCATCTTATCATTCTACACACCAAGTCTAAGGATATCCATTTATAAAAAATACTTTAAATGTGCAGACAAGGCAAGTTATTCAGGGGGAAGAGTAGAACAATTCTCGATATTTTTGCTGCATCATCTATAGCCATCAAAGAATGTATAAAAAGAATGAGTGTGCTATTAGTTAGGATTTTTCTTTTTTTTCTACCATAAACATTCTTGCAATGAGTCTACAGAGAAAGAAATGGAAACCATTCACTCTACTTTAGGAATATATCTATTAGGGTAGAATACGATTTTCCTTTGCTTATAAATGTTTAGAACTCAGTTTGATTTCCAAGAAAGGTCATTTGATGAAGGTTAATGATGAAATAAGTTCTAGTGATTTGTAAGAAATTTTGAAAGAGCTGGCCTAATTTAGGATGCTAAACAAAGGGAAAAGTAGGGTACTAATAGCTAATGCAACTCATATAAACTGAAAGGTTTGAACAAAAAAGAAACTATGGTGAAAAACAAGAATCTCAAAAATAAACAAAAATTTTAAAGTCAGTCAAATGCAACAGTGGTTAAATTAAAACATTACCATGTATATAACGTATGTATGAATAGAAATGAATGAAAAAGGAGTATGCCAATGATATCTTCTTTTGAGTTAATAATATCTGAATAATCAACAATTTTACATTCCCACTGTTCATACTTAGAGATTCTGTCACCAAGTGAAGTTAAAATGGCAAAAGGAAAGATTTGGGATGATTAATGAATGAGCCTAATTGTAGATGTTAGCTTCTTATGACCTTTATGTTGATATTATTTCATTGTACAATGTAACTTCTTGTATTTATGATGTATATCTTTAGCAAAGAGAAAAACCCTTATTCTCTGCTAGCTATATGAAAGTGCTTTGCCCTAATTTCCATGACATGATATATAACTGAAGTGTCGAATAGTTCTAGATTAAAAATGGGATTCTATTACTGACTCAGCCATGGTGGACATAGTCTCATAGCTGAAGCTCAGAGAAAGGAGCAGAAATAACAGAATTATTAGAAACCTATCAAGAATAGAAGAGATGAGAAACCCAAAGTGCTGCTCTTCACAAAGCATGCTTTCTATGGAAAGAGTGCTGACATCATAGTTTGAACCTATCTAGGAAGCTTTTGTCTGGTCATTGGATTCTTAAGGGCTAAATGTAGCCAGAATACAAGATAGAATGCTTTACTAATGAAACATTCACACAAATACACACACAGTCTGAACGTCCAGAAATATAAGAATTATTAGCATGTGAATTACCTTTCTTTGATATTTTCTCTGCTGATATTAAAGCAACGGAACCATCATCTCAGTGTGCTAAAAGCAGGCTCTTTGATTCAGTCTGCTGCAATTGACATAAATTTGAATTATTTTTCCACACTGAGCAACAATCTTGGAGGTGTTATTATAATGATGATGGTAGTTATAAAATATTTTATTTAGTTTCTTTCATGTGAAAATTGCATGTGCATTTTACAGAGCCATCTTGTAATTAATGCTGTATGTCTTCTTTATTGAAAAGACAGTTTGGGACGCTGTACCAGAAGAACATCCTTTCAAGTTTCTCCTAAATTACATTATTACTCACTAAAAGGATCATTTCCTACAAACACAATCAGAACATTACCATTTTTCTCCATAATCAGATTTTATATCTCCACAACATGTTAGTCATTTTGCATGGAAATGAATCTGCCAGTGTAAACAATGCTCTCCTTCCTTCTCCACCCTCTTTCCCACCTTCCACTAAGTGTCAATCTGCAACTTACTGATTTTAGATCCCTACATAGTCTTCTAGACAATATATTTGTAATATTTTTCTGAAATAATGATGCTTTTGATGTAGTGTTTACCCTCATCTATCTCAACTGCTTTCTTATGTAAATCAGACATTGCCTTTAAAAATAAATTTTGTGGAAGTTTAATTTATAGTAATTCAGTGCTTTTCTTTAGGGTTTTCTTGTGTGTGTGAATCACAGTATTATTATGTATCAAAAATAATTAATTCTGAAATCAGTATAGATTCATGAAAATTTGCAGAATGATAAAGAATTCCTGCATGATCATCAACAATCATTCCTCTTAAACAGCTGTATCTAAGATGTTCACTCTAGACAGTTTTTGACCTTCAAAAACATTAATGCTAAATGTATTAAAACATTTAATTGAATATAGACCATTTCAATAGCACAAAAATTAGGGCGTAAAGTATATTTATTACCAAGATGTTTCTAAGATTCCCTTTACAGACAGTACTAATGATCCTTTTTGCATGTCTATTGTTTTGTGCCAAGGGATCTTTGTAGTATTAACTTATCTATACCTACCCTACTTCATACAGCACCTTATTTTTTCATATTTATTTCAAGATGCTGAAATATATGTAGTTTATTATTATTTATTGATATTTTAGTGTGTTAATTTATGATAATTTATCATTTTGAGCTGTTATTAAATATTTTATTTAAACTTTATTATGATGCAAATGATCTCAAATGAAGTGACTCAGAAGCTGGAAGAGTTGCTCTCTCATGTTTTTTTTTTTCCCATGAAGTCACACATGGCACCAGCACAGTGAAGAACACGGAGTTTAACACATTATAGAAGTCATGAGTACATTTGCACACATATGGCCAACTAAACTTTGACAAAAGTATCCAAATAACTAGGCTGAAAAATATTGAACTTTCAGCAATAAAGACTAAAACTTTAGTTTTAGCTCTTCCAGCTTCTGAGTCACTTCATTTGAGATCATTTGCATCATAATAAAGTTTTGCCATCATCCTGCCAATGTCTACCAAGTAAGTATTCTGACGACATATTTCTTTCTTCAGTATATTAAATCTGTGGGCATTTTATATGGGAATGGGGAAATGGATAACTCAATGAGTCTCTTTGCATGGTTAGAATGCTTAAAGCACCACTTATTAGGACCCCTTCCATTTGTCTCAGCACTCTGTTACACGTTTAGTATATAGAGCAGTTACTTACATTGATACATTTATTTGTTAATATTGTATGCTTTTTGAGGTCATCATTTTTAAAATTAGCTTTCACAATTACTTTTCTCATCGAAATAATAAGACTGGCAAGAGATATTGGCAGAGAGTTCTTCCACATATCTGCAGTACCTTCTTCTCTACAGCCTCACAAATCAGTTACAGTCTTGGTGTCCTTGGCTGTCTCAGGAGTGATAAACAGCTAACTTTCTTTTCTAATGTAAGCCATTCAAATTTTAAGAAATAATTCTAAACAATAGTTTTCTTTGTGAAATTATAAAGTATAGCCTTAGATTTTTCACCTCTTAGGAGTTGAAGATCTTGGAAACAAGCCTAGGTATTCACTAAGCAGCAATCCTTTAAATATTTTAATTTGGGATCAATAAGATGACTAAGGGGCTAAAGGTAATTGCCACTAAGCCAGATGACCTGAACTTGATGGAGAAATGAGATAAGCAGTTCCCACAACTTGTTCTCTGATGTCCATATGTGCATGACACTGCCTCTGCATATGTGTGTATGTGTGTTGTTTTCTGTTTTTTAAAAAATCATAATCCAGGCTGAATATCCATAGTTACACCACTATTAATGTGATACCATGTAAGAAGAGTGATCCAAACGCTCATGTTTTCCAAATCCTAGCATATGATTAACAAATAGTGGAGTTTAGAAGTTGAAAACAATGGTTTTAGTAATATAGATATTTATATATTCTCCCAAATGATGACAAGTCTATGTTACAAAATTTAGTCCAAAAAGATCTTTGTACTGGATGACAAGAAGTTTTGTAAACCAATTATTTGCATTGGTTTTCCTGAATTAGCTAATCAATATTAATATTTATTTATTTTTAAAAATTTTCTTAGTTTTATGTTACACTGAATTAGGGTACAAATCTATTACTATTGCATATGAGCTGTTTATGAAAAACCCTCTTCTTTTAGTATCTAGGTTTTTCTTGTTCTATTTTCTTTTTCCATCTATAAAAGACATATATTTTCTTATTTAAAATATGCATCTGTAATGTTAGGTAATATGAAGTCTGTAACTATAATTGCATACAGGATTAATCATGAGATAAGGTCAAAAATTAACATAAATCAATGTAAACATTTTACTCCTGATATTCTTCAAGTAATAAAAGTTGTTGCAATCAAAGAGGCATGTAAATCTATATTGCTAATTAGCCCTTTATTCCACTGATAAGTTCAAAGTTGTATATTTTTTTAAGAGAAATGTGAGTAGATAACTAAAGGGGGAAGATAATTCAATAAATAACAAGTACACATGTGCATATGAACAAGGCTAAATGGATTAATTGGATATATGTGTGTGTGTATGTGTGTGTGTGTATGTGTGTGCTCATAAACCTGCCCATATATGACTATCTATACATAAGTATAAGAATAATGAAGAAGAGATCTTTAATTGATAGACTTGAAAAGACTTGTAGTGGGAAAAGAATGGGTGGGAATGATGTAATACAGAGCTCGTCTATGAAATTCTCAAAAAAATTAATGAAACAACAAATATTTAGAAATTGTCATTATTACTTGAAATTTGTATCATTTTAAATTAATGAGATCTCTTTCGAAAAATATCTCAATGTTAGGTAAATGTTGCCTACATTTAAACCACTATCTTTCAATGGTGTTTTAAAGCACCTCTTGTAATAAACTGAGAAATTAGTTGTTAGTTTTCTTAGGTTTTTACATACCTGTAGAAGGAGCAGCAGGCTGCATCCCTGCCGCCTGGCTCCTGGCCACCTTGCTAGCTTATGCCCCAAAATAACAACACACAAATTGTATTCATTTAAACACTGCTTGGCCCATTAGCTCTAGCCTCTTACTGGCTAACTCTCACATCTCTATTAACCCTTTCTATTAATGTGTGTAGCACCACGAAGTGGTGACTTACCAGGAAGATTCTAGCCTACGTCCATCTTGGGTCGGAGCTTCATTGCATCTGGCCTGGAGAGAGGAGAGGCATGGTGTCTGGCTCACTTCCCTTCTTCCCAGCATTCTGTTTTGTCTACTGCACCTACCTAATTTTCTGACCTATCAGACCAAGCAGTTTTCTTTATTGATTAACCAATGAAACAACAGATTTACAAATGACCTTCCCACATCACATACCCATATCTTATTATACATGCTAAACTAAAAATAGAGGACCACCTAGCCCAACACAGACAAGTGGTCCAGAGCAAAAATGCTGCTTCCCTTTATCTACTGCTGTATGTTCTGAAACATGCTGCAGGGGACAAACTAAGGATCATCATTCAGTACTAAATCCTGATAAGGCATTCACCTAAGATTGGATGTCATGTATGACACAACAAATTTGAACCTGAGGATACTGAAGGTGAACTATTATTAACAATGAGAGCATTATTATTAATAATAATAAATATTAGTAAAAACAAAAAGAAGAAATATTACTTAAGTTTTTTGTGAATAAAGTAGAGTAGTTGCTGAAAGAAAAGTCCCCTGGATTCCAAGTAGTGTCTTTGCTATCATTCTGGAAGGCAGTGTCTGTGAGAACTGCAGGGCAGTGCACTGTATATAGTTCTGAGACCTAGAGACCTTGGAGTCTGACTAAACTGGACATTCCCTGGATACCATTCTAGGCAAATGGAACACAATGCAGGAAAATAAAAGTAAATAAATGCAGGTTGAAAAAAGTTCTACTCAGTCCTGAACACCAGATAAAAGTTGGGTATTATTATTTTCAAGTATTTAAAATTAGATGATGTGCTAGTTAAATGTTTTTGGTCAAATTCCAACAAACTAAACATACCCTGGGGAGAGTAAATCACAACTAAGGAACTGCTTCCCTCAGACTGGACTGAAGGCACATCTATGGAGCATTTTCTTATTTTACTATTGACATAGGGGAGCTCAGCTCACTATGGGCAACGATATCTCTAGGCATGCAGTCATGGGTTGTATAAGAAAACAAACTGAGCAAAATCATGGAGAGCAAGCCTGTAAGCAGCCTTCTATCACGAGCCAGTAAACAGCATTCCATCATAGGCTCAGTTCCTGCCTTCATTTCTGCTTCAGTTACTGCTTTAGCTTTCCTCAATCATCAATTGTGATTTGGAAGGGTAAGGATATAAAACTTTCCTCCACTAAGATGGCTTTGGTGAGTATTTCATCACAGCATTAAAAAAAAAAAACTAAACAAACTAAAGCAGAGTGCCAAGAAAGTGTTTCTAGCCCTACGAGAAAACTTATGTTATAGTGATGCCAAATTGTACAACCTACTTCATAGCCAGAACAATTAATGATGTGGTTTCAATTGATTGCACACCAATTCTTTGGTAAACCCTAAAGATTTTTGGTCAAATATACTTTTCCTTGTTTATTATTTTTTGATTTAGTATACAAAATAATGAATTTAGTTATGACAGTCATGCAATGTACTTTAACATGCTTATGAATATCCACTCCCCAAACTCTCCCCATTCTTTCTCTCACTGATGTCACAGAAGGGCAAAACATGCAAAAGATTTTAAGAGTTGACATTTGAAGATTGAGCACCATCCAGGTGAGTGAGCCTCACAGGAGAATTAGTACAGGTGATGGGATGTCATGACTGCTATGTTGAACAGCATAGGGGTTGTAAAATTTTAGTCAAAAGGAAGATACTATGAAAATAGGAACCCTAAAACTGGTAATACTTGTGGAATTACTGAAAATTTGGAAACCCACAGTGAGTTATTCCTAAACATTTACACAATCAGTCTTTCTTTCCATATCCATTGTCCCTCAGAGCTGACTGCAGCCAACCACAGGAAAGCCTTTGGGAAGAGCATGTTCCTGGCCTGGGCATGTGCTCACTTTTTGTCATCACTCTCTAAATGATAATGTTTAACTGTTTGCATTACGTGAGAGGCTATAAGCAATCTCAATATCCTGAAGAAATTTGGGAGTCCCTTAATCCTGTCTTGACAAGGCACATTTTCCCCAAAATAATGCCATTGGAGGTATTCTATATACAAAGACAGATCTTATACATAACTGGAGAAAATATCAGCTTGGTTTTTTATGAGTCTCATCTTATAGTTTCCCCACTTGATCATAGTCAAAAGGCTGAGAAGAAGGTTATCTTGAAGACTCCCCAAGTAAGACCCTGGTATAGCTGAGAGATGGTTCAGTGGTTAAGAGCACTGACTGCTCTGTCAGAGGTCCTGAGTTCAATTCCCAGCAACCACATGGTGGCTCACAACCATCTATAACAAGATCTGGCACCCTCTTCTGGGGTGCAAGTATGCATGCAGGCAGAACACTGTATACATAATAAATTTTAAAAAAATAGCTACAGACAAATGCCTGAGAAAATATATAGACAGAGCCAAACTGCTGATCCTCTTTGGCAATCATTTTTGAACTAGGGGTGTGATAGATAAGATAAACAGATTTGTGAATGTATGTAAGGCAACTAAAATAAGAATGGTAAACAATATGAATGATTCCTGAGAGAACTGGCCAGGGTGTAGGAGCGTGGAATGATTTCCTCCAAATATTAAACATTCCGTCCTGGAGGCAGAAGTGAAATCTGTAACACTCAAAAAGCTAACAAAAATTACACGACTCAGGAAACTCAGAAAGTTATGAGTCACGAGACCGTTCCCCCAAAGGAAGTGTGAGCAGTAAACATTTTCTAGGAGGGGAAAGACACTTCTGGGGAGCTGCATGCAAGTTGTGCGGGGAGCTGCAAGGACACAGCTCTAGTGAGTCATCACTCTCATTGGTGTGTCCCTTTCATGATGAAGCTGACTTTAAGTCATTTGTACTCTTGTAAGTCACCCCACCAAGCTCACGGCTGCTGCTTCACTGCTTTGCCCAGCTACACTTGGGGGAAATAATTTCCCTGATCTGTCTTCAGTTCCTTTTCTGGAGAAACTATATATTTGTTCATGTCTTTCCAGAAAGTCACACAATGGGAAGGTAATGGCATAGAAAGAGCAAAGTGCAAATGCATTGGTGAGATGCTTGTTCCTTAGGGTGGGGTAAGAAAACTTGTATAGACAGCTGAATGCCACTGTTAGAAAAACTGTACCACATGGCCTCTTATGGTGGATTGCAGTGTGTGCTTATGTACAGCCATACCAACTGACTTATCAAGGCCAAGAAATACTAAGATTTGCAACACTTAGACTTCTGTTGCCTGGGTAGCACTGTGGACTCACTAGAAAAGGTTACAAGGGGACATTGTTGGGATGATAGAAATTATTGACATCTTGGGTACATATATATGTGTGTGTGTGTGTGTGTGTGTGTGTGTGTATAATAGGTAATATATAGTATATAGTGAACTGTCCCATGAAACCAAGCATAAATTATGATGTGATACAGACCTTCACTTCAGTAGGCTCAAGCCTCACTGCCCATCAGATCATGAAAATTTTGACAGTGTTTGTGGATTCTTTAATCAGTGAAACTAATGACTTTTATTTGAAATTCCTCCTTGGAGTTGCTTTTACTTATAGGCTTAGCATATTGATGAATTATTTTAACTTTCATTACTTACACCTTAAGGGTCATGAGTAGCTAAAATAAAATATAACCCTAGATTCTTAGTGACTTCTACCAAGCTGGAAGATTCACCATTTGTTTACGAGCCAAGGATTGTGCTAGGTATCCATCACACACCATACTGCTTTCTCTTTCTTGTGGTACTGCAGGTTTCCTATCAGCTTAGTTGTGTGAGAAATCCAGGAAGCCTTTGGCTAATGAAGTAATCGGAGGTTACCAGAAAATCACTGCTTTTCCTGATATGCTTCCCTTATTTTCAGCTCATGCTGCCAGAACTGATGTGAATGCAAGCTGTGTTTCCAAATACCCAACTGTGGGGTAAAAGGTAAAATAGTTCGATAATTAGAATACAGGAGCTGCGGGTAATTTCAATAGGAATATAATTATAACTAGATAAGAAGAGTACTGCATTTTGTCCATGGCGAAATCCAGCATCTTGTATTGTGCCCTCCAGCTAAAGGACATATGAAAGGCTTTGACTTTTCTCTTTTGTGGTCTTTTCAGTTTTCAAAAAGCTTTTCTTTGCACTGTTGCTAAGAGGGAAAAGAAACTGTTGCCAAGTAACAGGAAAATTGTGTCCAGCACATATCTGTGTCTCCTCAGTTGCATATCAAATGCAAAACCCTCAGCTGTTCTCAAGGACATGGCGTGACTGCGATATTCTTCAGAACATTGTAATTTACTGTTAGACGCCATGTAGTGCAGTGTTTTTCTGATGGTGGTGCTCAGCTATACATACAAGTTTTCATGTCCCACCTTGAGAAACAAGTACATCACTAATGCAATTGCACTTTCCATTTACGCGAATCTCTGCTTAACCATAAGAAATTTGAAGAAAGATTATTTTGCCTATTTCATTTCTTCCTCCTGAACTAGACTTTCTCTCTGTTAACGTGTAATAAGTAGATTAAGATTCTGTTATGGTTCACCTTGATGTGACCACAGAGAGTCACTTTGTGGCTTAAGAAAGTTCTGCATTCTAGAAATGGACTTATCTAAAGGGCATCAGCACCCACAATTTAATAAAAGAACACTCTAATAAAGTCCACTATACTAATATGCCATGCCCTTCTTTGAGAAAATTGTCCACCTCTGATTCTACTCTTGGTTTGTCTTGTGACTTTCCAGTGTAGTCACAGCTAACCTGACCAATGATTGATCTAATGGGAATCAATATGTCCTTTAACATAGAGTTAAGATTAAGTGTCTTATTTTGAAAATGTGTCCTGAAACCTAATGATGTGGTAGCCTACAGAGGGAACACATTAAATCATATTCATTCAGGACAGCCAGATAGGGTAGAAGAAACAAAGGAGGTGAAACAAAAACGGCAAGGGGCAGTTATGCCACCCTTGATGCTGAAAGAGACTAACACAGCTCTTAAGAGAAGTAGACATTGACAAAGGCTAGAGCCTAGTAACAAATTTGGTTTTAGCATTCAATTGTTCTTTCAAGTGTCCTTCAGTAAAGCATTCTCTTTTGTCCTGAAACAATTCTATACTTTCTTGCTAACTACCCGTTTATGAAATTTAGCTCAGTCTACAACAGTCTCATATCTGAATCAGAATGTTTGCCCCTCCCATTTATTCCTTCTAATCTTTCTTTTTTCTTTTAGTTGGTTAGGGATAAAAAAGACTAAAAATGATGAAATCTGCTCTTGTATTTAATTATCTCTGCCATTAGGTATCCTTGTGCTTTGATCATTCTGATTTTACCTGGCGTAGGTGGTCCTAAGATTATGGTGTTACTTTGTTTTCTAGAATGAGTGTCATCTCTACTCTTCACTGCCTCTGTGGATCATTCCCTCTGCCGAGGCAGCTCTTACTTCTGTGGTCCTGCTAGGAATCCAGTTGGTTTCTCTTTGTCAATATAGGATATTCCATTGCTTTACATGATCAGTGCCTAGGCAGTTCTACATTTTCTTCAGCTTCATTAACTCCTTTTCTCTTTGCACCAAATACCAAGCAACTGTGAAATTCTCTCCTAGCAACAGAGTCTCAAAAAAAGGGGGGGATAGAAAAGAAGCTGGTTCCATATTTTGTCCAATTGAACTTCATCATGTTTCCTCCTGAACCTCATAATATGGAATGCAGCAGATTTCTGTTAGCCTCTTTTGGAGAGCACCCAAACTCAGAGGAAATAAGATTGTTAAGAACTTCTTCATTATGCCTCTGTTGAAATGCGGCACAATATTGAGTTCATAAGTACTGCAACCCAGCAAACACCCAATCAGAGGATGACATGCTCAGTGTCTTAGAGATATCTCCCGCTGGCTCTCCATAGCTGTCCCTAGACGTGGTGGCTGTAGAATAAGGAGGCTTTACTCTTCAGAGATTGCAAGGGAAAAGCATTATGGGAATAAAACCAAATAATCACTTCCCATTCTGTCTTTTTGTTTCAAGATCCTCTGACACTTCTGAGCACCATCAAATCTCATTCTCTTCAATGAGGAGGTGGTAGAGGTCTTTGGTGCATCTGCAAGAGGAAAGTCTGTCTGACCTCCAACATGCATTGCTCATCAGAATTCTTTTTAGAATAGAAAGTGCTTAGAGCTTCTTGTCAGAAGAGTTTACAATTAGCGTTGACTGTGACTGCAGAACATCAGAAGCACTTCTATTCAACATCACTTGCACTTTCTCTACAGCTTAAGACTGTTTTCTCATGAGACGTGGTTGTGCTTCCTATCTTTAGCTTCTGAAAAAGCTACCATTAAAAAGAAAAGAAAAACTAGCTACTGATACTTTCAGTTTTCATCCTTATGTCCAAACATTACCCAACTATGACAATGGATAAGTTCCGATGACAATCTCTAGGGAGATGCGAGGGACAGATAGCTCATCAAGGATCTTTAGCATCTGCTTGAATGACAAATTTTGCGCAAACAAAAATAACAATATATCATATTATTTCAGTGAGTACCAGAGGAAATGTCAGAGACAATAACCACTCTAGGAGGCTGCTGGTTCCCAGCTAGCAATCATGCCATTATCGTACAGAATCAGTGATTGGGAAATACAATCACATTTGCATTTAGAAAAACAAATGACAAGCTGCCTCTTCTTGAAAGCTTTGAATGATGTCTTTGGGGAGCAGTCATAACAGTAAAAAAAATAATAATTTATATACCTGCACATCAGAGAGGTAACCAGCATAAAATTCTGTAAATATTAAGTGATATTTAAAACTGTTTCTGAGTTGCTGTGTTTTTATTCCAATTTATATTTCTATACATGTGTATGCATACATTATACACATATTTTAAGTAAAAAATAATAGAAATAAGTTAAAATTTGCTTATTTCTAGAAACTATGTTTCATTAACTATGCTTTAATATCTAATCAAGATTTTAGAACAATTATTTTTCCACTGAAGCAAAAGGTATGTATTAAAGTCAAACATACTTTAAGCTCAGTGTTTTTCATATATCATCAAGACACATTGAAGGAAGGGAAATCTTCTAAATATCACTTTTTCTCACAACCAGGCCTCCCTTGGGTAACATCCTTTGATGATGGTGGAAGGACAGCCAGCTGCTTTGATGGCCAAATTCCAAAGACAAATTATAGAGCAGTTTCTCATCCAATAATAAATAGATTACTACACAGAGAAGTAGCTATAATAATTAATATGAATAAAAATATAAGAATATTAAAACCCCTTGAATGAGACCCCTCCCCCTTGACCTTTGAGCTCTAGCAACATAAATTTATCCTCAGAGAAATGGGTTAGGGGATAAAGACAAAGAGATGGAGAGACCAGCTTCTTATTTTCTTTATAAAAACTACGCTAACATGGGCATGTTGTTCTGAGTGAGCTATTCAAACATGATTTTTATATACTTTTATATTACAAAGTCTTTTGGACGCCACTTCTAGTCCTCTGTGGGGAAATATGTTTTAAATCATTAGCTTTGTTAAGAAAAATGCATGGGAAATTATTATTTCATTTTAATGAGCATTATTCATGGAATAGATTACATATTTTTCTAAGATTTTCACAGGGAAAGTCACAGTAAAACACATTTTAAATAGTAACCCAAAGGATTTATAGCTAGATTCAGTTTTATTTGGGGCTCATTTTGACCTATAGCTAATTATATCGCTTCACTTTATAATTATCTCATACCCATAAAAAATGCTGTACTTGGAAATGCCAAGAATCTGAACTCAAAGATTCTTCCAATATTAAAATTTAATGATGTAAACTTTCTGTTAGGTTGTACCATAGATTTCAAACTTCTGAAAAATTATTTTTTAGCATGCAATATAATTATTGTCCTTGTGACATTTTTATCTGTTCTTTGCTTTGGCTGGCTTCCTTCTCCCTTTTCCATCTCTCTGCCTCTGTCTCTACTGTAGTCTTCCACACCCATTATTTCCCCTCCCATCCCTTTTAATGAAGTTTGTTCTTGACATTAATAGGAAATAGATAGAATAATCCATTATTCAGGATTTCACTGATATCCGTACCAGCTGACATCATTTAATCTTGAAGTCAAAGAGAGAGTGAAGAATTTACAGTAATGTAGGAACTGTAGAGAGTAACTTGAAGGACCTTTGCTGAGAGAATGAGGTGGGACTTAAAAAGATAAACATTGCTTTTCGAGTCATAATCCAGCTGGCATTGGTGAGCTCCCAATAGATCAG
>NC_022010.1:58102842-58103408 GCF_000317375.1 Microtus ochrogaster
AAAAAAAAGATAAACATTGCATGTTTCCAGTTCAATGATGAATCTAAGGGGAAAAAAAAGTAAAACACATAGAAGCAACCAAGCAAACTGATGCTTAAAAGGTAGAGAAGAAATGAAAGGAGAGGTTGACTAATTTGTTCGAATTTTATTTATGTTAGGGAAATAAATCCAGAGCCTCAGCAAACAGATGAAGTACTATAACTATAATATTTAATTGAATACTAGGAATTTGTTAAAGGAGCAGATTATTGGTGCCTTTTCTTCAAAAATAATTAAATGTATGAAGTGATTAATATTTTGATATTGTAGCTATAGTAATCATTTTATTATGTACATGTGTATAAAAACATAATTTGATAAACTTTAAATATATAACAATAGTAAACACATCTATTTTCTTATTTATTCAGGATAAATGTGAACCTCTCTTAAAATATTTTTAAATATTATATAATAATATATAGTGGTATTATATAATATTATGACTTGTTTTATAAAATGAGGCATATAGTTTTTTAAATGCAGTATACATATAGCATATTAATTATAACATATTAGATGTAATA
>NC_022010.1:58103831-58114661 GCF_000317375.1 Microtus ochrogaster
ATCAAAAACCCATTGCCATTGTTCTTGAGTTCTCAGTAGTCCTCATTGTCCGCTATGTTCAGTGAGTCCGGTTTTACCCCATGCTTTTTCAGACCCAGGCCAGCTGGCCTTGGTGAGTTCCCGATAGAACATCCCCATTGTCTCAGTGGGGATTTTAAAGCTATATTTTAATTCTTGGGAAGCACGCTAGAAGTAATTGACCCAACCTCTTGGTTTTCTTGCTCGTCTCCCTAAGTTTCTGCTTTATGTGAAAGTTTTATCAGTAGGGACCACAGCCCAACACAGCAGGCAGTGTCAACCTTGACACGGAATGCTGTGTATTATAAGAAATCAGGATGAGCAAACCATGAGAGGCAAAGCAGTAAGTGGTACTCCAAAGCTTCTGCATCAGTTCCTGACTTCAAGTTCTTGCCTCAAGTGCCTGCCCTGACTTCCCTAGATGTTGAACTACAAGCTGTAAAATGAAATAAACCATTATCTCCCAAGATGCTTTTAGTCCTGGTGCTTACTCACTGCAATAGAAATCCTAATTAAGACAGGAAGTATCCCGCCCATACTTCTGGGATTTGTCCTGGTAATCGTATGGCTCCTGAACATGCCTTTTCTCTCCCATTAGGGTATCTTCATTCAAACTCCCTTACTTCTATTTTTACCATCTTTTCAGAATGTTGTCAAATGTAATAGATAGGAAAGGGTTCTATAAAATGATACATTTTATAGAGGGTGAATAATGTTTTGGAAGGCCTACTTCTGCCCATTCTAAATAAGTGTCATTTTGGTCTTCAGATACAGTGGCTATAAGAACAATAAAAATGGAGAATGTAAAATAGTATCAAAGTCCAATATTGTAGTAAGAAGGGTCACCCTGCTAGCTTAGGCCTGAAATTATCACACAGAAACTGTATTAATTAAATCACTTCTTGGCTCATTAGCTCTAGTTTCTTATTGGCTAACTCTTACATATTAATTTAACCTATCTCCATTCATCTGTGTAGCTGTGGCTTACCAGCTAAAGTTCGAGCATCTATCTCCTGTGGCTCCATGCTTCTCTCCCACTCTGCCTTCTTTGTCCCAGAATTCAGTCCAGTCCTCCCCACCTACTTAAGTTCTGCCATATCAACAGGCTAAGGCGGTTTTTTAATTCATTAACTAAGAAAATCCACGCAGAGACAAAAGAACCTCCCACACCACAATATTGCATGGAAAGATGCTATAAATGGCTCATAGGTCTACCCTATCTCACACACTCTATAACCAACAGCTATTTTACACAAGCGATCTGCTCCCCTTAGTATATGCTGCTACTGTTCCTATGGGCACACTCGGCATTTATTCACATCTAATAGTAAACTAGTGGGGTGGGCCTATGCTGCTCCACCTGACTCGGGGACCAGGAGAACTAAGCTTGAGTTCTGACTGCTTGTCATACCTAGCATACTAGGCTGCTTCTTTGGATTTAAAAGATTTCGACCAGTAAAATGGGCCTTACCTGTCTGTCAACTATTCTTGACAGCCAAAAGTGATGTAGCATCCGCCACTAGTGTGTTTAATTTCATGGGAGAAATATATATAACATACTATGGAGGAAGGATTACTAATCTCTAAAACAAGATTTTTTTTTCCATCCACAGATTTTACCATTGTGCCTTCCATGTGCAGTTGATCAGGCTATATTAATATATTCCAAATATTTACCAACACAGCAATTGGATTTCCATTAACATGTTCTCTAGAAGACTGGTTCCATTGTAAGCCTTGCTGCAATTTCTCTCAAATGAAAGGGCAGATTGAGCTAAGTGACTTGGCTTTCTCTCTTCCCTTTTTGTTTGTTTTACCATTTTATGAACATGGTTCACATGTTGATTTTCATTACACAGATCTATCAGAACTCCTCCTACCCCGTGAGGACCAATCCCACCAAATGACCAAGCAAAGCCACAGCTCATGTCTGTATGAAAAAATTGATGGGATTACCTCTTTCTGAATCAAAGATTAGATCCTCGGGGTATCTTTTATAATATCTTCTTTAGTCTTTCTCTGTATTCACTGTTTGTCTTCCAAGGGTCTTAATTGTTTGGATCTCAGATAAGGCTCCATAGAAGAGTTCTAAGTTGAACTTCCTTTTTCTTGCCCCTTGAATCAGGTAAGCTGTTACTAAACCTAAGTCTTCTTAGCTTGCTGAATCTTTTTTTTCTTTGTTTTGTTTTGTTTTTAGCTTGCTGAATCTTATAAGCCTCCACCTCCCTCAAGAAAGAAATATTTTAATTCAAAGAAAATAGCTGCACAAGAGCAGGTGACAATAGACTTTCTGGGCTAATTATGTCTCTGCCTCATGTCTGGAATGTGTATAACTTAAGAGTCACTGGGAAAGTCTCAGTTGACTGCTTTACCTAGAATGCCCCCATGAGGCTTTGCATGAGAAGGAATATACATATTTAAGTAGAAGGCATAGGGAAATGAGAGGGAATGAAGATGGAGGAACAACTGTGTGGACTAGACTGTGAAAATGAGCTCACCTGATTCTACTTTCAGTCTTCATAAGGCTCATGAATAGTTAATGTTCAGCTTCTGAAGTTAAGAAAGTCCAGGCATAGACTTTCCAGGCATAGAAAACAATTAAAAATAACATGAAGCTAGAGGAGATTCCTAAGAGCCTATTTCCACCTTTCTCTTAACCCAAGAAAAACTGAGAATTCATGAAGAATAACAACATAAGTGAACCTCTAGGGGCCAAAACCCATTATTTTTCACTTTTCTAGGTAGACTTTTCAAAAAATATTATATTAAATAAATAGTTAAGTATTAAAAGGACTGGAGTGTGCTTTCCTAATGATATTGTGAATATCAATATTGAGGACAATGACAGTGTATCAAATCCAAACAATTATAGTATGAGCCTAGAAAAGTACAGTGGACCGCCTATAATAGAGTGCTTACATGTTCCCACTTAAACACATGGTTTGTAAGAAGGCACAGGAATGACAGCTAAGATGCTTGTCTATTTTTATCAATGGTTTCATATTAAAACCTTGAGGTTAAATAATTGATCTATTCCATTGAATTCACCAGGAGATTTTTTTCTGTTTTTTTTTTTATTTTGCTACATTCTTTTCTTGCTTTTATTATGACTTACAAAGGTAGAAGAGGTCCAATGTGAGTTTTTATTTCTTCCTTATTGAAATCCTGGTTTAGATATCAGGCACTCTCTCTGCCAAGTGAGCTTCATTCTCCAGCCCCAAAGCACCTTACATCGTTTTATAATAATCTGTTATTTAAGAGGATATGAAATGTTTAAAATACTTATTAAGAGGTCAAACATGGTAGAAATTGGAAGAATTATGATCAGGATTTCAAGTCTAGCATCACTTACAAAGTGAATTTCAGGCCACCAATATTATATGGTTCCATTTTAAAAGGGGAAAAAAAGAACTGTGGCTCAGTTTTCAGGATACTTGGTTACCATACACTGAACCCTTGATTCAATCCTCAGCATCACATATAACCGGTGTGGATCACACACTTGCAATTCCAGTATTCAGAAGAGAGAGGCATTAAAGGTCATCCTTAACTACACAGCAAGTTGCAAGCCAGTCAATACAGGAGAAAGTTTTGTAATAATAATAATAACAATAATTTTAGGACCTCAACTAGAGTTTGAGATTGATATCGCCTCTGCTTCTTCAATTAGAATAAGGCACAGTCTCTCAAATATCAAACATGGTTTCTACTATCAGGAATGTCTTATTTATGATGTAGGTAATGCCTATGTATAGATTCTTTTTGGTTCCTTACATCAATAAGAAAATAAATCAAAAACAAAATAAAAATTAGGTGTGGAAGTAACAGATAGCAATTGACAAGGTAGTGAACTACAATCACCAAAAAGTGATTCAAGGCAAAAGAAGCTAAGAATTCAAGAAGATTACAGTATGTCAGGTCAATCTAAGAAATCTGCCTTCTAGAGAGTATGATATATTAGGGAAGAGAACAGAATAGATGGGGCAAGGAAATAAACCCTTCTCCTTTGACAACAAACAGACTCATTAATAAAAGCAATTATTATGAGGACCAATTACATGAAAGGCTGAAGCAGACTGCCCTGGTCAACTTAATGGTACCCCAACTCAAAATCAAACAAGCAAACAAAATCCAAAATACAAATGAACAAAGACCCCTGCCATAGCACTGTGAGTTTATTTACCACAATATATTTATCACAACCCATCAGCCTGTAGATGCTTAGAGTATAGTTTTGGTTTTAGGATACTTGTTCCATAGGCATGGCATAATTGAACTTTCACTGCTCCCTATCAGTTAGTTTATCCAGAGGTCTGTTTGCTGAACTGAATCTGTAAACTAACCCCTATTACTTAGAAATATTGTATGACCCTTTTTCTTGGCTTTTGAATATTCTGTACTATTTGAGAGTTATGAAATTTTATTATCAGAGGCATCAATGGAGTCCTTAAAACTGTCTTAATTGGCATAAGCTCAGCAAGTGCTTGCCTCACGAACAAGGGGACTAGGATTTGAACCCCCAGAGACTAACTTGTAATGTCTCCCTATTGAGATTAACTACATCATTAAACTCTGGGTTTGCTTGAGACTTTGAACCATCCATCAAGAAGAACTCCCTAGATCACTCCTAGGGCTTCATATCTGTGCACACAAACACACACATTCATACACATTCATGAACACATATATATGCACATGCAAACAAATGTACATGCATACACACGCATGCACATATATACACAGGTGCTTCCATAGGTATGCAAAGAGGCATAAACCCATAGAAAATGCACGTACATGAAAAAAAGAAAAACACATTTTTGACAACAAATTTTGACTTAGAGTCTTAATAGGGTATTGGTTCATTCATTTGATGCAAATTGCACAGTGGATATTTGTGTTTATTTCATAAACACTATCCTTTTGTTTAATTAAGGCAAGAAGGGAAAGAGATTCTTATTCAAGTCTTTATTATTTTCAGTAATTATTTTTACCTTTATCTTGGGCTGTAATGTTGGAGGTTAGGAACTCACAAAGTTCTAGCTCATGTAATTTAATTATTTAGTGACAAAGTACTAATTGTTCAGATTCAAAGTGCACAGACATCTTTTCAGTCCATTTATAATTAGATAGAGAGAATAAAGTTGATGGAGGAAAACAATATTACAAATTGTGACAGTCTCTGGTGCGTGACTTACAGGCCTCCTTAATAAACAGGACAGCAAAGGATACAATATTATTTTGGTGCTGTGAATAAATCAGCCTGCAAGATTCAAGTATAATAAAATGACAAAAATAATTGAAATGCTGCTAAAAATCCATGTAAGGTTAAAATGACAGAAAATAAGGATAGACAACTGTGTTTTCTTCTCATATGAATTTTGTTCAAAGGCATGTTTTATTGACTAATAAAACCCTAAGTTATGATATTCAACTCTGAGAATATTATAGTTTTGAAGCATGTCACACAGTCATGTCATCCATGGAATTTTATGACATTTCCCACCAACATTACCTCTGAGAGCTCTCTAACTCCTCCACCTTTCTCTTAACTGTAGGTGAGGTGATCCATTATTATTACATAAACAAAGTATGCTATGATTGTTATTGATATGTTTTTAACAGCTTGAAAATCTGAGCTTGCTGAAAGCATGAGCCATGATCCATTCACCTTTTGATTCTCAGCACTTACCATAATATGGGCTCAATCAATATTTGGGAAGATAAAGTGATTTTTCCTGGCATATCAAAAATATTTATAACCTAATTCAAAGGTATGAGTCATGTTAATTATAGATAATTACATAAATATTGTACTCCAGCTTAATGACAAGATTATATTGAGAATTTATTGTAGCTTTGAACACATTAATGATTGAAATGCCAACATTCTATGTTTTCCTTAAATTAGCTTTCTTAGGTCAATTGGTCCTGAGAGAAATAATCAATTCTGTACATCATTAGGAGTTGCTATCCTCAAAGAGTAGCAGAGTTTTTTCATTACAGACACTATGCATTTGAGTACATGCCTAGAAGAATATTCAGAGACATATGGTCCACATATCTATAATGTTAATTCTTATGTTCCAGTTTTTGGTTATTAGTTTTTTTTTTTTTTGAGACATGGTCTCACTATGTAGTTCTAACTGTCCTGGAACTCACTGTGTAGACAATATTGGTCTCAAACACAAAGAGGTCCACCTGCTTCTGCCTCCTGAGTGCTGGGGTTAAAGATGTGTGCCACCAGATCCAGCTCAATAGAAGTTTTTTGGTTTTTTTTTTTTTCTGGGTTTTTTCGAGACAGGGTTTCTCTGTGGCTTTGGAGCCTGTCCTGGAACTAGCTCTGTAGACCAGGCTGGTCTCGAACTCACAGAGATCCACCTGCCTCTGCCTCCCGAGTGCTGGGATTAAAGGCGTGCGCCACCACCACCCGGCCAGAAGTTTTTTTTTTTTTTTATAACTACCTTTTACTCTTTCCTTTCCTTTGAAATTGAATGTTGATCCATACTGAACATTGACAAGATGCTTAAATAATCTAAAAATATTTAAAATCCTTACAATGCTATAATGATATAAATGGTATGGTAGGACTTTAAGAGGAAATAAAGGAATTCAATGGATGACTGGTTTTTAATAAAGAACCCATAGCAAATAAAGAGGAAAATTGTTGTAGAATATTAGTTGAAGATTTATTACATTTATTTAGGCTATGGGATGTTTGTCCAATGATGCAAAGATGTGTTACATTTATTTCATGTTGTATTTGTTTAAATCTGTGCAGCTGTGTTGCTTTGCCTGTTTAAAACACCTGATTGGTCTAATAAAGAGCTGAATGGCCAATAACTAGGCAGGAGAGGGATAGGCAGGACTAGAAAGCAGAGAGAATAAATAAAAGGAGTAAATGCTTAGACAACAAGCATCTAACTGGCAAGGTTATCTCTCCAGCCCCTAGAAGTTATTTTTTAAATATTGGTAGCAAAATGGGAGAGCACTAGTTAATGGTTCCACAATTTAGCTTTATAAAACTTCTAAATACTTGTTCAAAACAAACTGTCTTTGATTAATTTCTTGTTGCTAAGATAAAATAAAACGACACAAGCAGCTGAAGGTTCAAAGAATTTGTGAGGCCCAGTGTTCCAGGTTACAACCCATCATGCTGGAGAAGTCACAGTAGCTGTAACTTGCAGCAATTGGTCACATCACAAAAGCAGCCAAGAGCCAAAGGCATATAACCCATGCAGGCATGCCAGTTCTGAGTCACTATTCTATTGCTGTGAAGACATACCATGATCCAAGCAACTCTTATCAAGGAAGTATTCCATCAGAGGCTTGCTTACAGTATCAGGGACCACGGAGACAGAGACCGTGGCAGCAAGAAGGAGTGGTGCTGGAGAAGTAGCTAAGAGACCCATCCTGATCCATAGACCAAGAGAGAGTCACTGTACCTGACATGGATTTTTAGAACCTCAAATTCACCTTCAGTGACACACTTCCTCCAAGGACAGGGTCCAGCAAGGACACATTTCCTAATCCTTCTCAAAGAGAGCTGCTCTCTGGTGACTAAGCATTCAAATACATGAGTCTATGGGGGGGGTGCATTCTTATTCAAACCATCACACTAATGGTGAGGTTGCTTTCTCCACTTTAATAAACTTTAAAAACCTTTACACAAGAAATGGTGTCTTCCACAGTGGGAGGGAGCTCCCATCGTAATAAACCTAAATAGGCCACTCCTACCCATTCCACAGCCACACAAATATGCCTACAGGTCAACCTGCTGAAGACACTCCTTCCTGGGACGTTTTTCCCAGCAGTTTTAGATTGTGTTGAGTTAACAAAATTGCCAAACAGACATTATGAATAAAATTGAAAGACTAACAACAAACTAAGGTAGCTAATTACCACATAAGGGGAAAAGCATCATTACTTTTACGGCACACCAGCTGTTTAGAATGGAGCAAGGCTCCTCACCGCTCTGAGACTCAGTGCTCTAATGTAGAGTGGAAACCACAGGATGCCTGTTTGCAGGTTTGTTATTCCGACTATGGTGTTTATGTGTAAATAATGTTACTCTTGATATGGCAACTGGCTTATACTAATAAATATGCTACCTCTCCTCTTATTATGTAAAATTCCCAGAGAAAGACAAATATAAACAAGGTATTAATATCAGTATATGTAAAAATGGCTACCAGAAAGACAAGAAAACAAACATGCTTTTGACATCAGAATATGTAATATTGGCTAACCAGGGATAACTTATGATCTCAAGTTGTACTTTATCAGGTGCATGAGGAGGGAAAGTTACACTACTCATTGGAGAAATGTGGAATATGGAAACCATATCACATGCCAGTTCAAAAATCAAATGTTCTTGTGAACTGGATGCTGTCTGTCCCACTCTATTCCACAATGACCTGCTACTGGGAGGCGAGACCTTTGCAGGGTCAGTGGGTTCAGAAAGATCATGAGGGTGGAGTACCACAGACTACCAGGGATGCTCTTAAAAGGGATAGAACACTGTCTTTTTCCATGATCTTTAATCACTAAAAAGACTGTAGGCACCTGCAAGTCAGAATAAGGCCCTCTGCAGAAACCACCCTGGCCAGGCTCTTCACCCTAGTCAATGCAGCATCCATGGGAATTAAAGTAATGTTTGGTGTCCAACCAGCATAGTCTATGGTATTTTGTTAAGGAAATTTTCACATCGTATTATTGAGAGTTTTCTAGTTCTTTGCTCTTTCCCATTCTTCTCAAATTATATGTAAAAATAGGTATTTGGACAAATGTCATAAGGTGTGCAGTTTTATTTAATAATAATAAATCGAAGTAATTAAGGGATCCAAGGGCAAGATAAAGGTTATATCATGCAAATAGAATCCTAGTCAAAGATAAAATTTCTGGAGTAATAATATTAAAAATGCTAATGAAAGTCTCATCTCACAGCAAAATGCATTCAACTTATAACTACTATGCACCAAAATAAGACATTCATACATTGCTTGATATATGTAAAAGGATACTTTAGAGTAATAACAGTAGTTAACTTTATAATGGGATGTTAATGTTTTTTTTAAATTTTGTGTTCAAATTCATTATATAACTGATAATTTAAATTAAGAATACATAAAGATAAAACTTTGAACTCTTATTACCTAAAAGGCATGTGATTTACATGTGAAAGTGGGTGACTTGTGGCAACATCATGTTCTACATGCCCTTAGTGGTATTTCTTACTCTCTAGTCTCAGTGTCCTCATTCCGTAATAATGATAGGACTAACATGTACCCAGTGTAAGGGCTATCCAAGGTCATAGTACAGAGCTCGGCAAACAGAGTGCACCAAATAATTGTTGGTACAGTTATTTCAATTACCATGCACTCTATAAAACAAGCACTGAGATAAACTATCTTCTTCCTTTTTTTAGAATTTAATGACCCAGAATGCTCACTGTTGAGCTCTGGGCTAAGAACACTGCCCTGGAGGATATTTGTCAAAATCCTGTTTCCAAAATGAGAATGGTCATAGCAATTGCCCAGGGACTCTGAAAAATATAAGAAGGCTGTCTCCATCTTCAACCCAAGCTGGATAGATTCTGATTCTCTTTTTCCAGGCTAATGACTAAGCATTTATATACTTTCAAAGTTCCAGAAGAAATTCCCATGATAATAGAAGCCATTGGTCTATATTCCCCAAATCCCCAGACCAGGTTGCTCCTTAGAAAGAAAAACCTATTTTAAGACAATACTTTCAGAGACCATTTCTACCCCTTGATAACTAGAGACCTATTTTGAATAATGTTCAGAATGCTGAAATGACAACTAAAACAAGGATCCAAACTCACCAAACATTTATCCAGTAGTTTCCCTGCATAGGAGAGACCAGACCAAGGAGCTTTGCTTTTGATGTGGAAATATTGGGCAGCACGAAGAATTCATGAAATATGGAAATGCTAATAAGGCAATATTTAATTCTCCATAAATGTGAGATTTGGTGTCTCCTGGAAAGCAAGTCACAGCGAGGAATTGGCTAGATCAGGCTAATCTGTGAGCGTACTTATGAGGGATCATTCTGATTGCATTAACTGAGGTAGGAACACACCCCCTGTGGGTGGTACTGCTGTCTAGCTTGGAGATCCTGACCGGGCAAGAGTGGAGAAAGCAAGCAGAGCGTGAGTGCATACATTCTATCCCTCTACTCGACTGTGGATGTCATAAGCTATATCAAGTCCTGCAATGAGGAACTGCGTATAATCTGAAATATGAACCAAATAAAACCCCTTAAGTTGTTCTGGGTTTTTTGTTTGTTTTGATACATGGTTTCTCTGTGTAACAAACCTAACTGTTCTGGAATTAGCTCTTGCAGACAAACTGGCTTTCAACTCACAGAGATCAACTACCTCTGCCTCCCAAGTGCTGGGATTAAAGGTGTGCACCACCGCTACCTGGCAGGTTTAAGTTGTTCTTGTCAAGGTATTTATCATGCTAACAGGAAACATAATTAGGACGGTTTCCAGTACTTGTGGATCAAGAACTCTACATGACTGAATATTTACTTAATTCCTGGCAAGGGGTAATCAGTGTGGTTTTAAATGCTGAAAATTCTCAGTGCTGACTTTTTTAAAATTTAACTACTTTGCATTTTTATACACTTTTAATTAAAATGTAACCTATATCACTTTGTGTCTTCCCTTTCCTTGCTCAAGTCACTCCCAAGCATTCCTTTCCTCAAATTCCTTTCATATGCTGTTCTTATTCTCAAATTGATACTGCCTCTTCCATGATTATTGTTGTAACATTATATATATATATATAT
>NC_022010.1:58115492-58117226 GCF_000317375.1 Microtus ochrogaster
ATATTAGTAAATTTGGAGGACTAATTGGATCTGTACACAGAGGTTAACTAACCAGTGTTGTTTCCTCATAATAGGGAGGTCCAACAAGATTGTGTCAAGCTGGGGTCAGTACTATTTAACAAAGAAAAGGCTCCCACTATCAGATTAAACAGTCACTGGCCTGTATTAGAGCTTGCCAACAGTGAAGCAGGGGTTGCAGAAGGGTTTTTAGGACTAGGAGTGGAGCCCTGGGCCCTGGAACGGGGGCTACCTCAGCAGGGGCTAGCTGGCCCTGGTCAGGTAATACCAGGTTGGGCCCTAGTACTATGGTCATTGGAAATGTTACAACAACTCACAGGGTAAACAGAATCCCTATGTCTTTCTTTTTGGATCATATAACCATAAATCCCATGTATTGCCTGTTAACCAGTTAGTTTTCTTTTTTTTTTTTTTCTCAGTGAAAGTGATTGTGATTTTAGACTTTTTTTCTGGTGTGGTACGGGTGAAAGAGACTAAGTCCTTTTTGTTAACCCTCAACCAGGAGACATTGACATTGGTTTTACATCCCCAGGCAGGACAATAAAATATTTTAGCCCCCCCCTCCCATACTGCAGAGTTTGCTTTCCCCCCCTGGACAAATATATCATTCAGAATATTTGTATACAGGATAAAAGTTTCTGGGGGTTTGCTCAGTATCCTCCCAAGAGTCTTTTGCTAAGACACACAGGTCAAAAGTTAGCTGGGGGAACCAGGCATCCAGGGGATGAACTTCAGTGGCTAGTCTTAAGGCTTGCCCAGTCTCAAAGTTAGTTAGGATCCAGGTTAAGTCCTGAGGATCAGGGCAAAGATCAGCAAGCCTGGCAGAGTCAGGCCTCCTTGAGAGGATTTTGGGTACACTGAAGTTTTCATTTGGAAGGTCCTGTGGAGGTGCAGGCTTGACATGAGACGCATAGATCCAGGCTGCAATACCGTCCACTTTGAGGGCAATAGGTGTAGGATCCCTTCCAGCGAGGTTCAAGATTCTGGGACCGGTGTCTCCGAACATACACAGAATCGCCAACCTGGAATGGGTGTGAGATTTCCGGGTGCCCGGGCTGGTGTTGGGAGGTGCCAGCAGAGAAGCAGGGAGAGTAGCTTAGTCCAGCGGACAGCAGCAGGGATAGCTAGGGCCCCTTTAGGGAGGGTCTAGTCCGGCCGGCAGCAGCAGGCTCTGGTCAGATAAATACCATTTTATGTCCCAAGTCCTTCCCGACACCCATGGAGACAGTCCCGCTTCTAGCCCCTGGGAGACAAGTGGGGGAGATGTCTGAACCCCCGTGTTTAAATATTTTTTCCATGGGAAAATCTTCTGCCAGCCTCCAGGGGCAGCAGTGGGGGATATGCATCTCAGATATCCCAGGAGGCTAGCCCTGCTACTAGTTGACAGAAATCAGGGGTGAGGGCAGGGGTATCAAAGCAAGGGCTTGAGGAGGCGTGGATTGCAGGTATGAGCGGGTAGCTGCTGTTCTGGCTGTGGGGTGCTGCAGCTTTCCTCATGTCCCTCCCGATATACCCCAGGAGTCAATTCTGGAACGAATGCGAGATTTCCAGGTGTCAGGGTGGCCAGGGGTCTCTATGCCTGGGCTCGGAGATCTGGAGAGCCTTCGACCGCGCCTGCAGATCGGGTTTGTGAGCAAATGGGTCATGAGGGGCCTTAGGAAACTAAGAGGGATTTCCCCCATATTGGATCTCATAGGGAGTTAGTCCAAGCTGAGA
>NC_022010.1:58117841-58118313 GCF_000317375.1 Microtus ochrogaster
GCTGTGACCAAGGCAGCTGGGAGGAGGATTCAGCTGGCAGTGGCTGCAAAGCCTTCCTCAGCGAGGTGGGCATGGCAAAGGCAGAGAGCAGCCTGATTTTTTTTTTTACAGCCCTGGAGAACAGTAGGTCAAGTCAAAGTCTCCAACAGGTCTTTTTCTAATAAAAGCGTGGGACACTCAGTAATAATCAGCAGTTCTTGTGTCCATAGTCAAATGCTTTAGACATAGCGAGGGGGAACCCCTCCCCTTTTTTCTCCGTACACCCCAGAATCGAACACCGGGGTGCACAGCATAAGCAGGGTGGGGGGATTTCAGTACTATCACTGTTGCTGCTGCGTTGGCCACTCAGGTGGGCAGAGTGCAGCTTCATTAGCCTGCTGTGCTCGGCGCCATTCTCCGACCCACTTCTGCTCAGCAGCTGCTTTGGGAAGTGACTGGAGCCCAAAGTCCTGTAGGGCCTGACCTCCTCACT
>NC_022010.1:58118717-58138333 GCF_000317375.1 Microtus ochrogaster
TCCCTACCACCTGGAGTATTGAAGTCCCATCCTCCATCTTGTCCGGTGATTGGGTTGGCCTGCTGTCAGCTCCTGGGACATTCTTTTTTCCTCTGTGGTTAGGAGCACTTGTAAGAGCTGCTAGCAATCATCCCAAGTGGGCTAATGAATAACCAGAACAGATTCTATAAGCCCGGTCACGGCCTGAGAGTCCCAAGAGAAGAAAGGGTTATAAGAGAAGAAAGGGTTAGAGGCAGAAAAAGGCAATATTGTAATTGGCCTGCTACTGAGCAAAGGGGAAATGCTTGGGAGATCACTCTCTCTAGTGGACATCCCTCCCTTGTCCCAGCATAGACACTGAGTACTGAAGTTTTCAGGGCTAGGGCCCGACCAGCAGGGCTCCTCAGGAACGAAGTGCTTCCTCTGGGGGAGGAGGAGGAGGAGGGAGAAGTCTGTCATGCTGGGCTGGATATCAGGAAGAACCAGAGGTGCCTGTATTCTGGGTTTCTTTTGCTCCTGTACAGGGAAGAGAGAAGACAAAAGGTTCGGGGAAGGGCAGCCACCACCTCCTCCAGCAGCGGGGCTACTTTAGGAATCACAGGTGAACTGATGATGGCCAGGGGGCTGGTGCCAGGTTCTGAATTCCTGCAGGGGGATTTTTAACAAAGACAAACTGACATACAAAAACAAAAATACAAAGAAACAAACATAAACTCAAAACCGGAAGCTGGTGCTCTCACCACCACTCTGGTCTAGAACTGAAAATACACAAGAACAAAAAGACAGACATAGACTCAAAATCAGAAGCCACACGGCAGCAGATCCAAAAATACAGATGGAGGATCACATCTCCCCTGGAGATTAGGGCAACCTGGTCCCCCCCTCCTCCCATAAATGCCCAGGAAACATCTTTCAGGGCTAGGGCTAGGGCAAGGGATCTCAGGACACATCTGCCTCCTCCCTTAGCCCCGTTTCAATACAGACCCTGCTCAATTACAATTCTCAAATTACTGATTCACAATTACACAGAAACAGAACACAATACACACACAGACAGACATAAAAATGAGCTCGTTCCTTTATACCTCCAACTGGGTTTAGAGTGTGTCTGGGAGCAACTCGATTCCCGGTCAGGGAACCAAATGTTGGACTCTAGCGTCCAAACACCGAGAAGGAGTCACCCCCAGAGACCATCTCATACACCACAACCAATGCAAAAGCATGAGGATTTTATTAATTCTGTCATGACAGGGTCCCCCAGCATTCGGGAAGCTGAGGGACCTCAAATAGCTGGTACAGTCTACTTTTTAAAGGGGCCACAGAAGCAAGGGGGGTTGTTCTTTGAGTATTCTGATTGGCTTATTTGAAAGGGCTATTACCAATAATTGACTGGAGAGCTGTTGCCAGATCAGATGAGGTAAGAGGTCATTTTGACCCCGTTTCCCAGGGGACTGAATCAAAACATACGTATATGGGTAATTGTTCAGGAACTGAGTACGTGCGAGTGTAGCTGTTAGGTCCTTGGTTGCCAGGGGAGGAGAAGAAGCACTGTGGCACAGAGGCTGAGAGGATTCAGAATTGTCAAAAATGGTTTCAGGATTGTCTTAAAGTCTTACACCACCATGCATTCATCTCTGCATGTGTTCAGTTGTAGTTTTCTGTGATGATCTCCATTTGTTGTGAAGAAAGGCTTTTTTGATGAGGGGTGATAGTGACACTTGTATGTTGGTTTAAGGAGAAGATTTAGAATATATTTAGGAATTATGTTGCTTCAGCAAATTAGTGATAGTAGATTCTCTGCAAAGATCCATGACCTTTGGGAAGTAGGTTAGTTTTCCATTATCAGGTATGGTTTCCCTCCTGCTTAATGAACTTTACATCCAATTAGACAGCTGTTGGTTGCCACCAACATGTGAGTGACACTTAACACACCTTTACAGATTTTGTGCTATGCCTGTCGTTTTCTGGCCCATAAGTGTCACAACTGGGTAGGACTATTAACTGCTTCCCTCCCGTGGAAGCTTGCTTAGGATTTTCTAGAATCATCAAAGATAGATTGAATAAAGGAGGCTTTCATGTAAAATCTAAAGTCTTGTGCTCTAAGTGTGTGGTGTCTTCAGCAATCAGTTTTACCTTCAACCTCTGAGGTGACCAAGAGCAAGAGGCATAGTCAACATTTTTTGCGAATCAATTGGACTACTCTGACCAACTGTTAGAAAAGAGATTCCTGCACCTTGTTCTGGGGATTTTATTGATCTGTGATTATTTGGGGAGCACTGTCAGTCCTAGTGGCACAACTTCCACATTGTTTATAAACACATATATTTATGTGTTTTATGTATATATGCATAGGCAGGTGTGTATGAATACACATATACAATGCATACTGTTACATTCATTCTGTATGATTTTAGGTAACTTTAGAATAATAAGATTCCTTGGGGCTTTTGCCAAGCAGTTCTGGTGGTATTGGTTCCTTCTTCCTCATTCTCCTTCTGTTTTGACCTCTTCCCCTGTTGGAAGCCCCTTTCCTATTTCCCATTCTATGCTGGCTTTCTTGTGCACTTGCATGTCTGCATGTGGTTGCTCATCTCGCTACTGTTTTCATTTTGCTACATTTTCTTTATCTCCTTTCCCTCCTTCTCAGATGCATAGTCTCTTTTATTTGTCACAGCAATCCTTCTCACCAAATACTGAGTTATAACAATCATCTATTTTGTGCTGTGGGCATCCTTGAGGTCTCAGAAATTTAGAATCAAAAGCAGCACTTTATTTTCTTACTCAGTATCTCTATGTCTGTCTCTGCTTTTGAGCCCCCCACCTCTGGGTGTGCGTGGGAATGTGTGCATGTGGGTTGTATTTGATGTCATTTATAAACACACCATATCTAACTTAAAGAGCATTTAATGATCAGAGAAAATAACTTTTAGAATCATCTCAATTGTGCATTGAGACTGGCATTCTATCACATGAGTGACACGAATCACCCAGGCAAATTATTGATATCACTAGGTCAACTTAGAAAATCACATAATCTCACACTCAGAGTACATTCTTCCTGCTGGTTGTGACAACATCCGTGGCTTCTCAGACAAAGTGTTTGACCTCCAAATATTTCAAACCTCATATGTTTTCAAGTGACAGAATCCATCTGGATATAATCCCCTTTTCCTGTGCTCTGGGAATCCCCAAGAACAACTTCATTAGGATACACATCTCAAGGACATCAAGTTAAAAGCAGAGAAATAAAATATGAAGTGAGTCCTCATAACACCATCTGTTATAATTATCTCTGAGAAGCAGCAAATCTCCCTGTGACAAATGAGGCATGGGATTAAAATACAAGATAAAAAGGAAGAGAAATGAAAACTACCCCAGCATAGTAGTGCATGCTAGTAATCCTACATTCAGGAGGAAGAGGCCAGATGATAGAGAATTTGAAGTTAGCCTGAACTAGAGCAACTACAAAACCAGTCTCAAAATATAATGAGATCCTACCTCAAACTTCTCGAAAAAAGTAAAATTCAGTTCTTGTGAGGCTTACTATGTTTAGCATAAGTTCTTTCCACATTCAGTGTCCATCACAATCCTCCCTATTCCACATATATTCAATAGCAACCATCTTTAATGAGATAGCTAATGTTCAAATGCTATGCTTCACAACACTGTTATGGGAGAATATATTTCTGTCCTTATCTATTTTCTCTAGAAAATTGATTTTAACAAATGTTTTCATTAATAACAACTTTTGTTCACATTACCTAAAAACCATAGTTCAGCAGTCATGAAACTATACAATAGATGTCTGCTCATATGTTTCATCTAAGAATATGTTACAAGACAAAGTTTCTTTGAAAAAAAAAAACTTGTAAGAGGCAGCCAGCAAGACAGCTCAGTAGGGGAAAGCACTTGTCCCCAAGACCGTCCACATGATGGAAAGAGAGAACTGACTCCTGCAAATTGTCCTCTGGTCTCCATGTCCATGCTGTGATATGATATATTTATTTTTTTCTCTGCCTCGCTATTTCAATGAATAATGATTTATAAACTCAGGACATCTTTTATGCGTCAAGTGTTGAGCCAGATGTTTTGTGTTAAAGGTAAAGAGGTGGCTTTTTCTCAGTCTAGCACATCAGTAAGAATCCTTCACTGAACACAGTAAAAACATCTGTAACTTCTGGTCATTCAAGAGTGGGTCACCAGAAACAACATAGTCTAAAACTCTGACCCTGGGAGTACTCTTTTTCTTATTTCAAAATATTCGGTCGTCAAATAAAGATTGAATATATTCAACTTACTGATAAGTTACAATTATAAATATAATTACAAATAAATTATATTCTGGTCCTCACAAACCAATTGCTTAATGTACCTATCATAATCCATAATGAATGTTTGATTTGGAAGGCTTGTCCATCTTATAAATAAAAATGTCTTTCCTATGGCCTACAGCCCCCATTTTCCTACTATGCAGCCCTTGGCAACCACCACTGTATTCCCTGTTTCTGTGAATTCAGCTGCTTTAGATGTCACATCCAAGACAATACACTATGTCTTTCTGGATATGGCTTACTCCCACAGTGCCCTTCAATCCCATCTGTGTAGTAAAAAAACAGCATTCTTACCATTTTATATAGATACTCTTATGTTTTATTAAGTTTTATTTTTCTGATGCCCAAAGCATCAAAACTCATGTATTGTATATAATACAACTTTTTTCACAAAAGTAAATCCTGTTAGGTAAAAATTCTGTAGGAGGAGGGGCCTCTTGTTTGTCCCTGGCTAATCAGAGCCCAGAAAGAATCACACAGAAGCCATATTATTTAAAACAATGCATGGCCCATTAGCTCTAGCTTCTTATTAGCTAACTCTTACATATTAATTTACCCCATTTCCAGTAATCTGTATATTGCTACGAGGCCGTGGCTTTTTGGGTCAAGTTCTGGTGTCTGTCTCTGGTGTGGCTACATGGCTTCTCTCTAAACTCTTCCTTCCTTCTCCCAACATTCAGTTTCTCCCACCTACCTCTTTCCTGTGCAGGCCCAAGACAGTTCCTTTATTAACCACTGCTATTCACAGAATACAGAGGGAAATCCCACATCAAAATGCATCAATACCCTTTGAGGATTGTGTCCCCATGATCTAGTGATCTTTTATCCAAAGAATTATGGACCAAGCCTCCTGCACACAAACCACATATGTCCTGTTTAGCTTTAATTGACAGCTTCACACCTCCTGGAATTCTGAAAGGAAAGCTTCAATTGAGGAATGACCTAGATGTGATTGACACCATTCCCTCAGCAGATGGTCCTGGACTGTATAAGAAAGTTATTAAGCATGAGACTGTAAGAATGGAAGCCAGCAAGGAACATTCCTCCATGCCTTGGAATTCCTGTTTGACTTCCTGATGTGACTTGCCCTTATCTTGTAATGTGAAGTAAAAACACTTTCTTTCCCTGAGCTGTATTTGGTCAAGGTATTTCAGCACAGCAATCAAATGAAATCAAATTAACCTCTAAACAATAGCACTTTCTTAGCAAATGTCACAATGGCTCTGTTTCTTCTATTTTCATTAATCATATAATTATTACCGATTGACTCTTACCCAATAGCTCCATCAATATATGTGAACTAGTAGCCCACTATGCCTTTGTTTCTTTGTCATTGCTGTTTTGTTTGTTTGTCTGTTTTTTCTTAGATAATGATGTTGTATACCATTGGTCATTTTACTTTTCTTTAGACAGTTCTAAACCCAAATCCTTTGGCCCTTTTCTAAATCAAGCCATTTGTTTGTTTTTTGGTTGGAGCAATTTTTATCTGTTTTTATATTAACTTAGTATCAGCTAAGTTGGGAAAATTTGTCTGATATTATGTTAAGATACACTTAGGTTTTCAGATTGCTTACTTTCTTAGACAGAAGCATTTTAGTTGATGCTCCCCATGTGTCCATTTGGGGAGTGGAGTGTTGCTCTTTTTAATTTTGTTGTCATCTCTTGACTAAGGAATCATTGTCAAAATCAGTATCTAGGAGCTTCTGTCTTTTGTTTCCTTCTAGCGTTCAACATATAAGCCTTTACTTTAATTCATTTTAGTGTGCATATGTGCATCACGGCAGAATTCAGTTTGATTATTTTGCATGGATACATAATGTCCTCACACCCCTTAAGAACACTGCATCTGATATTCCTTTAGCACTAAAACCCTATGACTATCTCATCTTCTCATTTGATAATTTTTACAAAGTACCTTAATTTGTCTTAGAAGTAAAGCTCAAGATGTATGACATTACCATGAAAGATCCTCCCATGGCTTTGCTCTAAGGGCTTCCTGGATAATGTCAACAGGATGTGGTTTGTGTCTTGAGAGAGAATTGCTTCTTATTTTAAACAGGCTATATTTCACCCAGGCAGTTATGGCTAATGCCTTTAATTACAGCACTTGGGAGACAAATGCAAACAGATCTCTGTAAGTTCAAGTCCAGCCCGTGGTCTGCTTCTCTGCAGTGTGAGTTCCAGGACAGCTAGGACTGTTACACAGAGAAACCCTGTTTTGAAATCCACCTCCCCCAAAAACCCACACATGCTATACTTCATGAATTTGTGTATCATCCTTACATAGAGACTATTCTAATTTTTGCCCCTTCTTTCAATTTTAGAATGTGTACTACCAAAGTGAGCATAGGAAGAATTATTTCTAATGTCAAGGTTCAGATAGGTATTTGTCTTTTCAGTCCAATTTTCTCCTTTATGGCACCTCTTTTATCATGAGATAAAGAAAAACTACATTTATAATAACAGAAAAGTGAAACTTATAAAAGCATATTATGTTAAATCAATCTATTCTCTTGACTCTTAGGTCAGATGGCCATCCAAACGAATATTCACTCCTTTTCTAGAACTAGCTGGTTGGTCTGTTTTTTTACACACACACACACACACACACACACACACACACACACACACACACACGTACATATATGTGAGATACATTTTATTATATACAACATCCTGAAAGGTTGTTGGATTGTATTATAGTATAAAAACTACTGCGGGCTCGCTAGAGCTACTATAAGCATTGACAGTATTGCATCCTTCATAACTGAAATCTCCACGATCATTTTGTTTTATGCTTTTATAAAGTATGCCTTTTTCTAATAATAGGTTAATTAAAAAAGATATTTAGCCACATCATGAGATAATTTTTCAACAGTGTAGGGTATTTTTTTGTCACTGAATCTCCTATCATTTTGAGAAATCCCTATTTGAGGGGATAAATGTAAACAGAAAATTTAATAGTAGATGAATCATTTGTATTTTTCAGATGAACTTGCAATTTCTTGATCTTAAAGGCAAGTAAAATTTCTTAATAACAGTTGAATGGTAGGTTATTAACATAGGTCTCATAGGTAACTAAACTGAAGAAAAAGTTGCATTCATACTGAAAGCATTATTACTTTTTAAATAAAAAATCATTAAATATATTAATTATACAGAAAATTGAGTTTTATTATGTCATTTTCATATATAGTGTTTTGAATCATATTCACCTTCATTACTCTCTTTTATGCCCCTTATACTCCTGATCCCTTTACTCTTTCCATGTAGTTTCTCTTCCTCCCTCTTCCACTCCTTTTTCTTCCCCTTCCTCCCTTTCTTCTTCCCTTACTTCTTTCCCTTCTTCTCCTTTCTTCTCCTTCCTTCTTTTCCTTCTTTCTTTTTCCCTTCCTCCCTCTGTCCCTCCCTCCCTTCCTTCCTTCCTTCCTTCCTTCCTTCCTTCCTTCCTTCCTTCCTTTTTCCTCCATTCTTTCTCCTTCCCTTTCTTCTTTCTCTCTCTGTTGCTCTGTCTCTCTGTGTCTGTATAAATGTAGTCATTTGGGAACTTCCCAAAGCTACTGCCGACTTTTCTGGAGAAACATCTTCACGCAGTGATCAGTAGTAATGATCAAAGTAACTACCTAGCATCATGATTGGCCCAAATGTTGAGACAGGGACTGTTGAAAGCTCAGTCAAAAACCGTTGTTCTATCTCAGTCCTCCAAGAATCAGGAGACCATCCTGAAAAGGGGTGTGGAAACAATCTAAGTATTAGGATGGGGTTGAATACTCTTTCAGACATGACATCACCATTACACATGTAATTTCACAGACGTTGTCATTACTGGTACAAGACCCTTGCCAATTTGGGCCTGTAAACATCCTGTCATGGAGGCAGCAACCTCTATCCCAAGACCTAGACCCAGTCATGGGAGCTGAGGACAAGGTTCATTAGTCACTACTCCTCTTGAAGATCTGTAGGCAGTTAATGCCTACTAAGAAAGTGGCCGGAGTTTTCTTTAATGCTGTATCCCCAGGTAAGAAGCCCATGCGCTTGTAGATAACACTTTACCTATACATGAGTGACTTACAGACTGTAATTAGACAAGAACCATCTCCTACTGGAGAAGGAAAGGATCCTGCATTGTTCTATGTACTAAACTGGATGTCTCAGTTTAATCTGGGGCTGGGGTTCCAGGGAGGTTCTAGGGAGCTTATGGTTTTTAGTGTACATTGCATTCCCAAAGAAGTAGGTATTTAACACCAGTGAAGGAATGCCTCAGGAATGGGATAAATGAACTTACAGTGACAGTGAGGACAAGCATACAAAAAGCAAAAATTTTCTTCTCCTATGTCTTTTCATGTGAGTTTCTACCAGAAGGTATGGCCTAGATTTAGGGTGGATCATCTGATCTCAAATAGTTCAGTCAAGATAAATCTCTCACAGGTGTTGCCAAATGCTTGCGTTTTAGCTAACTGCAGGTTTAGTCAAGTTGACAATGAAGATTAGCCATCACACAGGGCCTTAGTATGCTGCCAAAATTGACTCTTACACAGTACCAACATTGAATTTATGATCCTTCTGCTTCAGCCTCCTGAGTTCTGAAATTATAGTTGTGTTACATTGTGTTTAGTTATATTTTAGTATTATCAATTCAAGTGATGTCGAATACCAAAAACTGTCCAAAATAAAAATGTGGTGTGAAGATATATGTAACATTATGATATACATTTACACACACACACACATGGTGACCAATAAAAACAACAGGAATTCTCTCTGATCTTATATTTACTGCAGTATAGGATAAGCAGAGTGAAGAAGAAAATGGCATGAACTTAATATGTAATAATTATATTGTGGTGGCTGTGACTTAAATATACAATTAATAAAGAAAACAGTATAATTTATTTCAGAATAGAAATAGTAACCCTACATGTATCAACATGGTGATTGGTGAGCTTCCAAACACTGTGACTGTAAATTCCACATTGGTTATTTCTGTATTTATTATTTATAGCAGTAACCTTCTTTGTATGTGTGCTGTGAATTGTTAACAAGAGAAATTTTTGTTATAGTGTATTAAAAACATCAATCACTTAAACAGAATTTGTTAGAAATTTAATGGGTTTACTATTTAAGAAATAAATTCACTGTTTTTTATGCTGTTGCCTTGTCAGCCTTTGTTCTACATATTTTTAAACTTCTCTAATTGGTTTCTTTTACTCCTACCAGTAACTTTCCCTACTTTATTGCTTCCACATTCTCATTTTTATACTTATATTTTCCTTAGAGTTCATGCATAGAGTTCGGTTTCTTTAATTCATATTTTTATTTAAAAAATTCCTTTTCAATTTACATACCAACCCCATGAATCAATTTTTCTTCCCTCTCCTTCTCCTGGCCCCCACCTCCCCCACTTCCCATCTTCCATCCACTCCTCTGAGAGGGTAAGGCCTTCCTTGGGGAGTCAACAAGATCCAACATACTCACTTGAGGCAGGACAAAGCCCTTCCTCCTGTATCAAGATTAAGCAAGGTATCCCATTACAGGGAATGGGTTCCAAAAAGCTAATTCATGCATCTGGATTAGGTCCTGGTAAATTCCATGGGCCTCCAGAGTTGGGTTTCCTTATAGTTACTGTGGTGTATCTATGTCTCTTAGGATTTTTCTATTGAGATTCTACACTGGGAAGGACCTAACAACCTAAAAGTTGAAGAGCATAATAGTGAGAAATATCTGTGTTTGTTCTCCCTCTGGGTGCATTTGTCATGGTCATGAAATGGCAGAATGACCGGAGATACCCACCCCTTCTCCTGACAGTAGTGAGCCCGTTTGCTAGAGTATGCAAGTGGTTCTGGCTGAGAATCTCAGAACTCAGGGTCAAAAGGGCTGCAACAGGGAATCTAACCCAGGTAAAACTTTTCTGAAACCATTGGCTTAGATCTACCATGAAGCACATTACATCAGCATGACTCCCCGCATGAATTTTCCTGATCTATGCCTTCACAATGATACCAACTTTCACAGAAGAAGCCACCATTTGCTGCCTCTGTTGCTTCTCTAGGAGTTCCTTGGCATCCATGTTCCCCCAGGAAAAAATGTGGGTGTAGTCTATCTCTACACACCTGTTTGAGACAGTGTAGCACCATAACATCTTAAGAAACTCCACCTGCTTCATGTTCATGGGGAAACTGTGTTTACAAGTCTCTCTACAGTGTCTTTGCATTCCTGCACTGCCTCTACCTATCGTGGTTTGAGTCTCCACTTGAATTATGTTGTGTCTTCCCTCCTGATATGGAATGTGTGTCTGCATCTGCATCTGAGTGTCTGTATGTCTGTGCAGTTTGCTGTATGTTTGCATCTGCATCTGAGTGTCTGTGTGTCTGTGCAGTTCACTGTGTGTCTCCATCTGCATCTGAGTGTTTGTATGTCTCTGCAGTTTACTGTATGTTTGTGCAGTTGTTTACTGTATGTCTGCATCTGCATCTGAGTGTCTGTATGTCTCTGCAGTTTATTGTGTGTCTGCATCTGCATCTGAGTATCTGTATGTCTATGCAGTTTACTTATGCTTATCTACTACAAACTTTGCCCCAAAGACACTTAGCTGCTATTGTAGTAAATTCAATGTCAATGCAGTGTTCAGTGCTTTAGTTTTTAGATTTCAATCAGATTATTCTTAAAGAATTCGTTTAACCAAGAATAGCTTGTGGACTGGAGAGATAGCTGGCTCAGTGGTTGAGTGATTGCTTTTGTTACTAAAGATCAAAGCTAGTTTTCAGCTTCTAGAAAGAGATTTCATGATACCCATAGTTCATATTCTATAGAATCTGATGCCCTGTTCTGGTTACTATAGCCACCTGCACATGTGATATAGTTGCAGGCAAACATAAAAATAAACATGAGTAAAAATAAACTTTAAATAGTTCAAAAATATTGGCTTAGAGCAAATTATAAGTTCCTTCACTGAATAACACTGACTGGGACTCCTCTTGCTTGCATTGGTTTCTTATAGCATCTACATTGTAAGTAGAATGTGGGGGTGGATTGGCTCATCAGTCAGATTGCTAGCTGTCTCCCCATGGAGAAATCTCTTCTTTCTCAGGTAGTTTCCACACAAAGGTATGTGATTTACCTTGACTTATTTGTGGAGTCATTCTGAGAGCCAAATTCACTAAAGCAGAGGGGTTGAGAAATTGAAAAGCACTAGAGAATTTTCAGAAATGATCACTAATGTATATGGGTTTTTAAGGGTATTTTTACAATATCTCTTCTATTTTTTAAAGTTTGTTATCATCTAATTTTTTATTATTTTTAGATTCTAAACTATTTATACCATTCTTGACCTGCTAATGCATACATTTTAAGTAAAAAAAAAAAGTCAAATTTGTAAGGTCTACTGCTCCTAAGGAAGATTTACGTGAAGTAATTTGGGGTAGTTAAAACCATGTTGGGCTCTTCCTCATCACATAGTACTCTCAGTATGAATGGTTGTGCTCACTTTCTCTGGTAGGAGAATTTCTGAAGTATTCTAAGGCCATTAACATCTGTCAGAAATGCATTACTGTTGTGGGAAGTCCTTCAGTTAATAGCCTTTAAAATACTGCCCCGCTTTAGCCATGGTCTCAGGTGCTATAAATGAAGATGAAAAGTGTGCATGATCCCTATTTTTTGCTGGATTCTGTTCCAGTGCACAGCACATGCAGAGAACTGCAGATCACTACCCTTACTATGGGTTTATCCCCAAACAAATAAACCTTTGTTGTACTCCATTCTGAGGCATTGTAGAACTCTTTGATACTATTACACATTATAACTTTTATTAACTAGTTTAGTTAAATAATAGAAAGTATTTTTCTCAAATTTATAATTTACATGAAACTGAAAGGAATAAAATGAGGAACTTAAAAGTTCTTCCCACTCTGAAAAACTGGATTAAGTTCATAAAAAACAAAATATGATATATTCAGGTTTATGTTTTGTAAGTAATTAAAAATTAAGTCAGTAAAGCACTCACCCACTGAGACAGTGGGGCTGATCTATTGGGAGCTCACCAAGGCCAGCTGGACTGGGACTGAAAAAGCATGGGATAGAACCAGACTCTCTGAACATGGTGGACAATGAGGGCTGATGAGAAGCCAAGGACAATGGCACTGGGTTTTGATCCTACTGCACATACTGACTTTGTGGGAGCCTAATCAGTCTGGATGCTCACTTTCCTAGACCTGGATGGAGGGGAGAGGACCTTGGACTTTCCATAGGGCAGGGAACCCTGACTACTCTTTGGACTGGAGAGGAAGGGGGAGAGGAGTGGGAGGAGAGGGAGGGAAATGGGAGGCTGGGAGGAGGCAGAAATTTTCTTTTCAATTAAAAAAATAAGCAATATGTCCTGACATATACTTCAAAGATGATTTTACACTTTGTTGTATCACAAATTTAATTGTACTTAATAAAACCCAGAGTTAGATATTAGTGACTTAAACCTGAAAGACCAGAGAAGCAGAACCTCCAGCCACTAGAGTGACTTACCTCTACCAATACTCAGACAGAAGGGGGATCCTGTCCTCAGACTGCTTTCTCAGACTTCATCCTCAGACTGCAACTGACTCCATCAAACCTTAGACTACTTGAGTCACTGTCTCCTTCAGCCTTAGATTCCTCTCTCTGCCCAGCCATATCACTCCTGTCTCTACCTCCCTAGAGCTGGGATTAAAGGAGTGTGATCCCAAGGGCTAGGGTCACCTTTGTGTGAGCTCTGTTTCTATTTTAGACAGATTTAATCTTGTGTAGCCCAGGGTGTCTTTAAACTAACTGAGATTCCTCCTCCTCTATCTTTGGAGTCTAGTGATTAAAGGTGTATGCCACCATTCTCTGGCCTCTAGTGGCTTATCGCTTCACTCTGATCCTCAGGAAAGCTTTATTTGTGAAAATATAAACAAAATATCACTACACCTAAAAATATAATCACAAGCTACATTATTAGACTTTAGTTTTCAGGATTAAAGGGAGTGCTTACTAGATAAAGCCTTCAATGAGGAGCTGAGGTTCAATCCTTAGAACCCACATAAAAAGTCAGTTGTCACAGCAAGTACATACAAGCCTAGTATTGAGACAAAGGGGTAGGAGGGTAGCTGGGGCTTTCTGGTCAACCAGTCTAGCTGAATTTATGAGCCACAAAACAATGGAAAACATCATTTCAGAAGAATAAAATATATGTATCCTGAGATAAAGCACCCAAGGTTGACCTTTGGCATCCAAACTTAGGTGCCCACATTTTCACCACATGCATATCCACACTACACACATTCACACACACACACACACACACACACACACACACACACACACACAAAATCAAACAACAAAGAAGCATGAAGATATTTGTCATACAAAAACATTAAATGAAAATACTATCCATACTAATCGACTAAATAGGTTAACAATGTAAATTTAAAACAATCAACTCAAATAATCTTACAAAACATTTATAAAAGGTATGTTTGTTATGAAATTAAAGAGAAATATTTCTGCAATTATGCAATATAACATCACAGACTCTTTTATGTAAAATAATATCATAGATTTATTACTGAATTGAAAAAATGTTTGCAGGAAGGATTATGCCATACTGTCATTTGGGCAATAGGCAGCGAAATAAATATGCAATATATAAAAATGTAAAGATAGCTATTTGTATGAGAAAGGACATAATGCAAGAACAGACACAGGTCTTCATGACTATGCATTGTTTGCTCCTCTAATCATAGAAATTTTAATACTTTTATGATCACGAATTAGTATTTATAACTAAAAATTGTTCCTGACTACATCTGAATTTGTAGGTGTTATTCAACACAAAGAACTTCTAGTCCAAATCAATTAAACAAAAACTATAATTTGACTACCTGGCTCTCATGAGTGATTGAGGGTGTTTCTGGATATTGTTGCATGTAATGTGGGATGAAACAAATTTGTTTTCTAATCCTTTTTAAACTGGTAAATAGGATCATATTAGTGTGACCACCAGCAAGAATTATACTACATACAGTAAATTTGCATATGATTAAGATTTTCCTGTGGGGAAGAAAGATTTAGTCTTCCTGTCTTGGCAAGATAAGATGATCGATCCCCCAGTGTAATGTCCAGGAAGCTGATGAGGTGGAGGGCCAGTTTTTGCTGTGTGAGTGGCTTTGCCATACCCAAAGACAAGCCTCCAGGAGGAAGGTCTTTTCTAACCATGCATCTTCTTGGAGGAACTATAAGATGCTGTAGGAGCTGGCATGTCTCTGTGATAGAAGCTCTTTTGTTAAATGTCAAACTTTCAGACCTATAAAGGCACTTGAGAATTGGGCACCATTACCTGTTATGTATATTTAAATAAGACATATAAATTAAATTTAGATATGTATTTTACCCAAGTACTTACATCTTACCAATGCTAGTAAATGTAAGAAGATTAAAAGGAATAGTTTAAAAATTCAAAAAATGTAGGAGGAGGCCACTTGTTTGTTCTGGCTGCCCAGAACCAAAATAACCACACAGAAGCTATATTAATCAAATCACTGCTTGTTCCATTAGCTCTAGCTTCTTATTAGATAATTCCTACCTTTTAATTTAACCCATTTCTATTAATCTGTATATCACCACATGGCTGTGGCTTACCAGCAAAATTTCAGCTTGTCTATCTTTGTTGGTGGCTCCATGGCGTCTCCCTGACTCTGCCCTTTTCCCTCCCAGCATTCAGTCCCAGCTCTTCCAACTACCTAAGTTCTGCCCTATCAATAGGCCAAGGCAGTTTCTTTATTCATTTACCAATAAAAGTAGCACACAGACAGAAGGACCTCCCACATCAAAAGAATAATAGCAAATGTGGGTTCTCTTATTAAAGATGGTGGCGAGGTCAAAATGGTGGCTACCCACATGTTTGTATTTTTCTAGAACTGTTGTAGTTTGGAATTATAAGTTTCACAGATCTTTAAACACACACACACACACATGCACACAGAGAAATCAGACAAGCATACTATAGAAACAAACGTACACACGAAGACATAAAAGTATAGTGTGGCCACATTATCTTAACAGAAAAACAAATAAAACATTTTTAGGAACCTGTGCCAGTTGATCAACTTAAAAATCATGGTGTAGGCAGAAGCCAGGGAAGAACCTATGTGGTCCCATTAAAGACCAGATCAGCAGACACCTATACAGTTTTAGAGTAGAGGACAGGGAAAAAATGGACCTTTTGTAGAGAGAATCCCAGCATGTGACAAAGAGCTAGAGAGGCGGGGAGGGGGGCTGGGAAGAGGAGTGGGAACAGAGCATCCAGAAACCATGGGCATATGGGGCCTTGCTTGTTTTACATTAGGCATTGGATAGCCCCAATTTGAAAGGATTGTTGTAAAAGACAGCCCATTGGAGATCATGTCTCAAATTTCAAGTGTCCATTTTTACAAGTCTATGCCAAGTGTCAGGACTCAATGCCTACCACTATGCGTTCACTGTGATAAGACTCATGAGTCAAAAAACAGAGGGATGTGATAATTGCTTGGGCAGACATCTCTGTCCCACAGAATCTCACCTCAATGAGGACTGCCTCGCCGCTAGTGAGATTGTGTATCTGGCACAGACTATGACTTTTGCAGATGACCCGACAAACATATGAGCCCTGGACCCTAGGGACATGTACTCGAAAAAGAGGAACTCACCCAGATGAAGCCGATCTTAGCCTGGCAGAGAGGACAGGCGAGATGGGTGCTTTCAAGCACATTGTCCTGGGCCAGTGGGAAAAACAGCCCATCTCCGTGTGCCTTCCAAATGTTAAATAGCCTATGGGTGGTCTTGACCCTCCCTGGGGATGGGTCACCATTTGGCAAATTTTCTTGGGGGTGGAGTCTGAACTGCAGCCACTCTCAGGGAAAGGGGCTTGGAACTTTCCACCAAACATTCCAGACTTCTTGTATCTATAAATTTTAGGGGCTGGGATGATGCTTCCAACAAAACAAATACAAGTCAGATCACCATTATATATCTAATTTAAAGAAAATAGAGACATTATAAATACTTTACATTATACTGTAAGTTACAGCAAAGCAAAATGGTGTGCCTTTATGACATACTTGTTTCTTTGTTTCATATACATGAAGTAATCACAGATTTTGATTTAAAATGTTTTGAATATTTGAAGTATTTTAAATATTTTGATCACAATCAGGGAAGATTTTTTCAGAACACAAAAAAAAATACAAACAATATTGTTGAGATTGCATAAAGCCTATAGAGAGAAACATACTTTTATATTATATTGTGTTACTTATTTTAATATGCCCACAATTTTTAGTCATACATAAATATTTCCTAAAATTGGGTAGAAAAACCCAGCAGGGACACTTGAAACTTGTCACAATCCCTGCCAAGATAAGCCCATTAAGACTGTGTGAAACAAGGCCACTATCCTCCTCTGTGTGGCCAAACATGGAGAGCTAACAGCTGACTGTGAGCTGGGCCCTTGTGATTGCCCAAGGGAAAATCCTTTTGTTAAGACTGCAAGGAATTGCTGGCTGTGGATGTCACTGGTATCTCTGTGACTCTCAATGGCGCCTGATCTCCAGAGGCTAAATTTGACAGAAGCAGAAGCTGTCATAAATTGAATCCTCTAGTCTCAATAGGATGATAAGACTTCAGCATGGCAGAAACATGGATAAAATGACTTTGTCAGGCAAAAGGTTAATGAGGATGTCCTTCCTACATCAGTATATGACAATGGCTTCTAAGCTACTGTATTTTTGAGGATGACACATATGGAATTCAATCTGTTTATACCGTTACTTCCATAACAAGAAAAAAATAAGAAATCAAAAGGAGCTGCAAATCAAAGAGTGTTGACTGCTTGAGAGTAAATGTTTGCCTCTATAAGTTCATGAAAAAAATATTGATTCTTTGCCCTATTGATGAACAAGTACTATAAACCATATAAAATAGTTGTCAGTAAAAGTGCTAGATGAGTACAATACCCCTGAAGTTTGACAATCAGTAACATCACATACTCTAAAGTCAACACTAGATTATCATCATATCTGTATATTGATGATGGGGTGGGAGTCAGTTACTGAATTCCACTAGACCAAAGCCAATATAAAGTCATTAGAGAGGTAAAAATACACAGAATACCTGACTGTGGTGTGTCCAGCCCATCTATAACACATTCTAAAGTTCAGAGAACACCTCAAAAGAGAAGGTGGAAGATTCTAAGAGCCAGAAGACCAGGAAGTCTGCTGCAAGACTGTACTTTCTAGAAATGACAGGAAGTATACCCATGAAATCTCAACATGTCTGCCTAAACAAGACATGAACATTGACAACCCCAGTTGTCATGTCAACATAGATGAAGAGGATATCTCATGGGCCCTGACCCATTAATCAAGAGTTTCAGGCAATTATCAATTCTAGGAGAGGGGAATTATTTTTCTCCAGGGATGAGACCCCTAAATGATCATTTAATACCAAGTGGTCAGTCCTAAAGTCATAGGGATACAGATGACACTAAAGAAACCCACCAGACTATATCTATATATTTATTTGCATATATACTTGTGTTTGTGAGTGTGTTTAAAACAATAATAATTAAAGAAAAAGGGGCCATGAATTTTGAAGACAGATGAAGGGGAATGAAACTTGCTGGAGAAAAAGAAGGAAGGGGAAATGGTATAAATATATTTTACTTCAATAAAAATATTTGTTAAAGACTCATGCTTTCTTCATCTGATTCTCTATTAGGCTTATATTTATGTATGTGCCATAGCAGAAAACAGAAGATATATATATATATATATATATATATATATATATATATATATATATATTCCAGTGACTAACTCATATTCCTGTTTTGTATTCCTTACCACCTCTCATACGTAGAACCTACCAGTTTAGGGAAGGTTATATCTTCCTTACTTAGGATTTTATGATACCTCCACAATTTTATGTAACTGATACTTTGAAAATATTTTCCAAATTAAACAAGAAACTACTCAAAAGAGTAGGGTGACTAAGTAGATAGAGTGAGAGAAAATTCTAGTCTTGAACTAGTCAAGGTCACCAATGATTCTGGTCTTTTGAAAGCCATTATAAATGGGGTGTGAGTTCTTTTCATGGGTGTAGTGGTTTCCAATAAAAATAGAGCCTGCAGATTCATGTATTTGAATGCTTCATTATGAGTTGCTGGAACTGTTTGGGGAAGAATGTGGCATTGTTGGAGGAGCTGGTTCACTAGGAGTAGGCTTTGAAGTTTGAAAGACCCTTGCTGGGCTCAGTCTCTCCCTTTCTCTGCCTCCTGCTTATGAATAAGAAGTAAGCTCTCAGTTACTGCTCCAGTGCCAAGTTAGCCTGCTTTCTGCTTTTCTCACCACTATGATGGTCATGGACTCACCCTCTAGAACTGTAAGCAAGTCCCTCAATTAAGTGTATTTTTTATAAGTTGGCTTCATCATGGTTTCTCTTCAGAAAACAGAAAAGTAACTAAGACAATGGGTGCTGAGAGACTTTGTGAAGATACTGCAGCTATTTTCGTAGTCATCTCTGACTTTAGAAGTAAAAAACATTATTGTAGAAAAGTCTTAGTGAAATTATAGCCTAACTGAAACATTTAATGACATTCAATATTGTATCTTGACTACAGACTGATACGCTTCAAGAAACAAACATAAGTTCAGGTTTCTAGTTCAAAACATCCACCGTGTTTTTGATTGTTAGAAGGCAAAACAAAACAGAATGTAAAAATAAAAGAGAAAGAGAGAAGGAAAAATTAAATAAAACTCAAGTAGATCATAGCAAATAAAGATAGACTATAAATTACTAACAACATGGTAGCACCAATTATCGTCACTATGAAAGCTGTTTGTATTTACTGAAGCATGTCACTGCAGCTCAGGAAAGTTGCATAAGACTCTACTAAGGCCAAAAGTGCCTTTCCCCACCTTGGTAATTAAAAAAAGTAGAATACAGGACTTTATTTCCATAAGAAAAAGGAGTAATTTAAAAATTCACTTCCGTGACCCAAAGTGATACCAACTTTCTGCTCTCAGTGACACATACTCTACAAAGACTTCAGCTGTCTGATATTCTGCTAAACATGACATTGGTTTATTACACTGAAGGTACATAATTTTGCTAGAGAAGGAATGAGTGGGAAGCACTCTTATGCCCTAAAAGGGATTACACACCGGATGGTTGAAAATAAGCCATAAACATATTCTGTGTCTGCTATTATCTGTAAAAATTTAAAGATCTGAAGGAAGTCCTCTCCATAATGAGATGTTATCATAT
>NC_022010.1:58138832-58143875 GCF_000317375.1 Microtus ochrogaster
CAGCCTTAGGTGTCACTCCTCAGGTGCCATTAACCTTGCTTTTTGAGATATGGTCTTTCCCTGATCTGGATATAACAAAGCAGGTTGAATTGACAAGCTAGTAATGCCAGAACCTCCATCTTCCTGGAACTGAGATTATGAATATGTGCAACCATGCTAGCTTTTGTACATGGGTCCTAGAAACTGGAGTCATGTCTCATGTTTGAATGGCAAGCACTTTACCAATAGAGTTATGTCTCCAGTCCATCTGTGTGTTTTAAAGATAACACAAAATATTTATAACTAGCTCTGCCCCTTCTACTTGTGACACAGAAAAATAAGGGTTCAGGTGGGAATTAGAATGATGGAGTTCAGTTTTCAGTGTGGACCACCTTTCTGCTCAATCTCATATAATCCATTAGATCTCATTGAACTGCAGGTGTTTCTAGTCAGAGATGCCTTCAACAATGTCTGCAAAACCCTAACAGATTTGCAATATAGATTATAAGAGTTTTGTTATCATTTGCTTTCTTATATTAATGCTTAAAAAGTAAGTCACAGAACGCTATGTTCACTTAGTGCTCCTGAGACCTGGGAAAGACTAAGCAACAGACTGAGACATCAGGTGACTGGCCTGAATTGTCCATTACAAGCGGATATCAGCACCTCCTTCAAATCACACTGGGTCTGTGGAGGCAGGAATAGAATCAATCTATCATAGACGACAAATGACTCATTTGTCTCCAGGCCCGAGTAGCTTTAGAAACCAAAAGCAAAACATAAATAGTCAGCACAGACACCAATCATCCATCTCCGGTGGATCACAACCTCTTCCTCCACTCACACATACGATTTAAAGAGCTGGTAAGAGAAACATCCTCAATCAAAGAGTAGAGAAAGCAAACTCTGTCCTGGTTCAGAAATGGATCATCCGTGTTTGCTTCTGTGAATAAAGATATACTGAAGTTTCTCTCCAATGGCATCACTTGAGGAGACAGATACTTTAACAACAGCAATGAAGAAAACTCCTTGCAAGCAATAGAACAGTAGTACGGGTATCCATCATTTTTAGAGCAGGGAGAAGTTGGCTTAAGTAAAACCCTTTTTATCTAGCTACTCACCCACTCATCCATCTGCATCTGACTCTGGAGATCTGAGTGATTTGGTTGAGATTTGATAGTAGATTGGAAAAAAGAAAATCTAGAAGTATGTATGTGTGTATATGGGATTGGGCAATAAAAACAAAACCTCTGTGCCTCATGTTAGTGACTGGAAAAGAAACCACTGTAGAAGCCCTCAATTGTCATAAGAAGAAAATCATTTGGTTGTCTATTAGCTAGATCTACCTTACACTGTGCTTGCCCAGTGGATGTGCACAATAATAAGAGTATTAATAATAAAAATATAAATATAAAGTATATAGAATATAAATATAAAACACATAAATGAAACCAGTTGTTTATTTCTCAGTGCTCCTTAACATCTGCGATTTGCACAAATGAATTTGAAAACAGAAACGAAGTTGCCTAGGAGCTTCATGACAATAAATAAAATATGCATGGTATCCACCCTACCAATGGTTGCAGTTGTGAGTAGATGAATCACCTGCTGGAAGTGTGTGAAACATCTTAGATGGATTTTCTTTATCTTTTTCTAAGCAGGATTTTGTTCTATATCCTCGGCTTCACTGAAAAACCTATTTCATCCTGGCTGGCCTCATGATCATTCTGACTCTTCCTTCCACATCCTTGTGCATATACACATAACTACAAACTGACATTGCAGCTATGTGCTATTATTTGTGGCTCATATTTTTCTATTTGCTAGAATGGTATACAATTGATGGATCCCTGATGGACTTCAATATATACTTTGTTATGAATATTTCTTAACTGAAAATAAGGTTTAAACCTACTTAAAAAAAAACCTACCTAAAAGACATAATTTAATTACTGGCTAAACATTAAACTGTTAAAAATATTGAAAAGGATAATGTTTACTATGCAAAAATAGCAAATTATCTGATAGTATAAAATTAGCAATTTGTTTTAGTTTGTTTATTTAGTGAATTACATTTATTGATTTTGAATATTGAGCCATCCTATCTCTCTGGGAAGAAGCCTACTTGGTCATGGTAAATGATTTTATTGATGTGTTCTTGGTTTTGGTTTACAAGTATTTTATTGAGTATTTTACATCAATGTTAATAAAGAAAACTGGTCTGTAATTTTCTTTCTTTGGTAGGCCTTTGTGTGGTTAGAGTGTCAGGGTAATAGTTGTTTCAAAAAGTGAATTGGGCAGTGTTCACTCTGCTTCTATTTTGTGAAATATTTTGAAAAATATCAGGTCCTCAATGCTTCTTTGAAAGTCTAGTGGAATTCTATGCTAAAACCATCTGGCTTTGGGCTTTTGCTTTGCTTTTTTGTTTTGTTTTGTTTGGGGGGGGGTTGTTGTTATTGTTTGGTTCTGATTTTTCTGTTTGGGAGACATGCCTGCTTCTATTTCACTTGGAGTTACAGGTCTGTTTAAATTGCTTATCTGATCTTGATTTAACTTTGGTAAGTGGTATCTAACAAGAAAATTCTTCATTTATTTTAGATTTTCTAATTTGGTGGAGTACAGGATTTTAAAGTATGTATTTACAATTCTCTGGATTTTCTCACTGTCTTTTTTTATGTCTGCCTTTTCATTTCTAATTTTTTTAAATTTTGATATTCTCTTTCAGCTTTTTAGTAAACTTCAGTAAGGGTTTGTGGATATTATTACCTTTCTAAAAGAACCAACTTTTTATTTCAATGATTCTTTGTATTGTTTTCCTTGTTTCTGTTTTTTTTTTTATTTCAGTCCTGAGTTTGATTGTTTTTTACATTCTACTTCTCTTAGACATTATTTCCTCTTTTTTTGTTCTAGAATTTTCAGGTGTCCTTTTAAGTTGCTAGTGTGAAATCTCTCCATTTTTTTTTATGTAGACACTTAGTGCTATGAAATTGGCTCTTATAACTACTTTTTTTGTATCCCATTAAGTTTGGATATATTGTGTGTTCATTTTCATTCAGCTGTGGAAAGTCTTTACTTTCTTTATGTTGGAGGAGGCTGCTTGTGTGTTCCAGGCTACCCAGAACTGAAATTATCACACTGAAACTATATTAATTAAATCAGTGCTTGGTATATTAGCTTATGCATATTTCTAGTTAGTTCTTATGTCTTTAATTAACCCAATCCTATTATTTTATATTTTACTGTGAGGCTCATGGTCTAATGGCAAGGTTCTGGCTGACTGCTCGTATCATTACCTCTGATGGTTACATGGCATCTCCCTGACTCTGCCTACTCTCTCTCTATATATATCTTTTCCAGTCTGGCTATATTCTATTAAGCCATTGGCCAAAAGCAGCTTTTTTTATTAACCAAAGGCAATAAAACATATTCATAGCATACAGAGAGGAATCCTACCTCATCTTTATCTCTGTCTTGACCCAATTTTTTTGGTAGGGATTTGTTCAGTTTCGTGAATTTGTAAACTTTTTGATTTTTTTCTGTTGTTATTTATAGTCAGCTTTAACCCATGGTGGGCTGATAGGAGGCAGAGTTGCTTCAATTTTCTTATATCTGTTGAGACTTGCTCTTTGTTCAAGTATGTGGTCAATTTTGGAAAGAGTTCCATGAGGTTTAGGGCAAACGGTATATTGCTTTGTGTGTGGTTAAAATGTTTTGTAGATATCTGTTAGGTCCATATGGGTTATAATGCCTACTTGGCTTGAATTTCGTTGCTTAGTTTTTATCTAGATGACCTATCTGCTGGTGAAAGTAAGGTACTGAAGTCTTCTACTATCAATGTGTGAGGGTCAATACATCATATATTTTAAAAAGCAAATGTGGGTGCCCTTGTGTTTAGGATACATATTTTAAGAACATAAGTTAAATTGAGAGAAACTCAAAGAAATTCCACTAAGATAATGAACAAGACAAGGTTATTCATTCTTTCCACACCTATTCAACATAATGTGAAGTCTTAACTAGAACAGTAAGACAACTGGAAGAGATCAAGAGGATACAAACTAGAAAGGAAGAAGTGAAAGTATCCTTGTTTTTCAGATGATATAATGGTATTCATAAGTGAGCCTAAAACTGTACTGGTGAACCTATAGAAGATAAAACCTTACAGCAAAATAGCAGGGTACAAAATTAGCTCACAAAAACAGTAGCCCTTATAGAAATGACAAATGAACTAAGAAAGAAAATGATACCTTTCACAATAGCCTCAATTAATATATATTAACTTGGGGGGACTCTAACCAAGCAAATGAAAGACTTGAATGATCAAAAACATTAAGTCTTTGAAGAAGATATCAGAAGATGAAAAGATCATATATGATCATGGATCAGGGGAATGAACATAGTAAAAACATCTACCAAAACTAATCTACAGATTCAACACAATCCCCATCAAAATTTCAACACAATTCTTCACAGAGCATAAAAGAAAAACTTTCAACTTCTTATGGAAACAGAAAAAAAACAATGGATAACTAAAACAATGATGAATAACTAAAAAATTACAGGTCTCAACATTCTTGACCTCAATTTCTACTACAAAGCTATACAATATAATAGTACAGAAAGTTTTAATCTTCTAGATTATATAGGAGATGCAGAAAAGGTGGACATTGACCACTTCCTGTAAGAAGTAACCCAAAGGGTATTAAAAGGAATGAAATCTTATAGATGGATGTGTTCTACTTTGTGGAATTTAGAAAATTAAAATATGTACACCACACCATTGATATCTATTCAGGTTTTCAATGGGCAACTGCTTTGAGTACAGAAACAACTGATTTGGTAACCACACATTTACTAGAAGTTATGGTCATCAGAGGTATACCTGCATAATAAAGACTGTCAATGGTTCAGCATATGTCTCTAAGAAAATGAAACAGTTTTCCCTTAATATGCTTAATATTACAGGTATAGCTCACAATCCTACAGGACAGGCAGTTATAGAAAGTTATAGAAAGATCAAATTGAACTATAAAAAATGTTAACATACAGCCAGGCGGTGGTGGC
>NC_022010.1:58145035-58145585 GCF_000317375.1 Microtus ochrogaster
TCTTGAAACTTAACCATCACTTTAGTTTCTACAGGATCCCATAGAAAATAACATTGTTCCCATGACAACTGGGAGTAATTCCATAAAAAAAATCCCCTCTCCCAACAAAGTTTGTCCTCAGGGATAGGTACATTGTTTGGGTTTGATTAAAACTGGTATAGGGTTGGGGGTGGAAATTAAATAGGCTCAGGGATCTCTTTTAAAAAAAAAAAAGAACTTATGAAATGGGATAACAGGTAGATTAGTTTGAGCTTACTGACACTAATAATAATAGTAATAGTGAGAATATCAAATATGCTCTAATTTCTGTTTACAATATTTATGCACCTATGAAAGTTATTTTGTCATATTGTATGCATGCATGTTTCTATTTCTGATTAAGATATTTTGTATATTAATGTAATTTTAGAATATATTTCATATTTTATGAAACATTTCTACATCTGATCACGATATTTAAATATTGTTAACATTTTGTGGTCATTGTCCTCATTTGCTGCACATTTATTTAAAGACTGTTTAATTTTTTAATAAGAAGCCTTAGTCTAGC
>NC_022010.1:58149705-58151414 GCF_000317375.1 Microtus ochrogaster
TACTATAAATGCAGATGAAAAACATGCACAAGCTTCTTGGCTGTTGTACTCAGTTTCAGTTCCCAGCGCATGCAGAAGACTATGGTTAGCTACTATTTCTGAGGTTATTCCCTAATAAATAAATCTTTGTTATTCTCTATTCTGGGCTATTTTAAAACTCCTTTGTATGCCAACAGTGTGTAGAGGAAAGGACTAGGGAACACACGGATCTCCCTGGAATAGGAAAATAGAATAGATTCCATGGGTATAATGTGATGGGGGATGAGAATAGGAAGACTGGGTGAGAAGGGCGAAGAGAAGTCTTATTAAGGAAAGAGATGGAAGGAAAGATAACTAGAAAAATTAACCTTTTGAGTCTACTTTTGCTCATACTGACAGCAACTGTGTGAAATTCAAACCATGTCCAAGAGTGTGAAGTCTGTTTTGATGTAACAAGGGAGCGTGATAAGCGATGATAGTTATTTGCATCTTTATTTAATTTTAGAGGTATTTAAACCTTCCTAATAGTTCAATGTGTTTCTTGATTTGTAAATGTGTCAAGCCTAACAAATCTGGTACAGTGAAATTTAATCTGTCATGAGTATAAAAATAAAACTATTTTTTCAGTGAATAGTGAAGAACTTATTAAACTCTAAAAGAAATCTACTAGTAAAATGGACTATTAGGAAAATAAAAGCAAAAATGTAAAGTACTGTTCATGTAGTGTGATTTCACAGTGTATATTCAATTATCTCTTGCCTTAACGTGAAGATAGTAACTATGAATTTTTTCCAACTGTTAAGCATATAGACTGTAGTTCACAGCCTAAATTGTACATTAGAATCAACTGAAGATTAACGTATTACTGATCTTTCAAACTTCCACATCAATCAAATAAAACCTTCTAGGTAGAAACTGGGCATCTATGCTATTTTTGAAACTCCCCAGATGACTCTAAACTACAGCCAGATTGAAAGCAAGTGGTTTTGTATGTATTATGGCTATGCAGAGGAGTGCAAGGCTGATTCCCATTTACGCAAAAATGCTTGAAATGCATTCAAAATGTAGGTTAGCATTAAATGAGTAGGTTGTCAACATTTTTATGCAACACAATGACAAAAAAGAAAATGTTTTAGGGCAGATATGATGGCTGTTACAACAGTATCCATATGAGAGTAATCGCTTTTGTGTAGACACACTGGGTATTAAATTATAAAAGAGTTTATACTATGGTGCTGATAATTATCAAAGCAATTAATTAAGAAATATTTTAGATATATTATAATGTAATTGAAAAAAGAAGACTAGAATACACAAGCTGATTTGCTATCCAAAAGACTTGCTGGCATGAATATTTGAAATAAAACGAGAAACATTTTAATAAATCTTATTTCAAATTTTGTATTTTATGATTGTATTCATTTATTTTTAAAAATTACGTTTTACATTCCAACCACAGTTCTCTCTCCTTTCTCTTCTCCTATCCTCCCTTGCCTCTCTCCCAGTCCACTCCCCATCCACTGCTCCCAACAGGAAAGGGCTCCCATGGAGTGTCAACAAAGTCTGACCCATTAAGGTGAAGCAGAACCAGTCCCTTCCCCTCAGCATTAAGGCTGAACATGGCATCCCACCATAGAAATTGGGCTCCGACAAGTTAGCTCATGAAGCAGGGATAGATCCTGGTCCTTCTTCCAGGGTTCCCTCAGATACACAAAGCTGTACAACTGTTT
>NC_022010.1:58152138-58164468 GCF_000317375.1 Microtus ochrogaster
CTTCTGAACAATGTGTTACTTAATAATTTGAGGAGAAAAGTATTCATTAATTAAAGTTTCATAGCTTCTGTTGAGACCATCAGATCCCAGAGATATTTCCAAAACTATAGCAACACAGATGTCTCTGGGTAAATTTTGTGGATCACAAAACAAAGCAAGAGGACATGAATATGGCAAAAGGATTTTCAGAGTGAAGGAAGGGCTGAAAAGGGTAGAAGAGATATAAGAATGGGTGGAGGATAAAAGAAATCAAAATGCATTGTCTGCATGTATAAGATTACCAAAGGGCAAGATTAATTGATGAGGAAAAATAAAAGATTGAGTCCATAAACTCTGTTGTTACCGAAGGACTAATGAGACTTCATCACTGTCTGAGGAATTATTGGGAGTTAATATTTGTGGAAAACAGGGGGAACCTTTACTGGTGTAGCTACTAGAAGTTGCTTAGTAAATAACCCACACTCGTGTTACTGGAGCAACATATTAAACTAAATGTGCCATTAACAAACTTAAAAACACAAAACTAGAAGGGGTACTTAGAAAAGAATATCTGTGTATTCAAGAGAGAGTAATAAGTAAATATGATTTAAAAAATTACATATGTTAGTAACAAGTTTTCAAGTATTTTTCTATTTTTTTTCTTTTACTGAAAATTGATTTTTTTTCTATGTAGTATATTCTGATTATGGCTTCCTCTTCCCTAACTCCTCTGATTCCTTCCAACTCCCCCAATCCAAATCTACTCCCTTTCTGCCTCTGATTAGGAAATGAATGTGCTTCTAAAGAATAAAAATAAAATAGATTACAAAACAAATCATGACAGGACAAAACAGAGAGAAAAATGAGACAAAATAAAAGCATAAGAAACATGTACATCTGAAGAGGCACAGACATCACACACACAAAAATCCCATAAAAATACAAAACTAGAAGCCATGATATATACACAACGGATCTGTAAAAGAAAGAAAGAAATAAAACAACAAATTGTAAAAATAGAAATGAAATAGATAAACTAAATCCCTGGATAAATGTTATGAGATAAAGAATCACCAAAGACACCATAGAGTTCATTTTGTGTTGGTTCTACTGCTGGACACAGGGCCAATCCTTGCTTGTTTTCCCAGTGTGATTCCCTAGGAGAAAATTATTTTTTTTTTGTTTTTGAGTGGTTATCAAGTGGAGATAGCTTCGGGATTACTAATGGAGATTTATGTCCATTTCTCTTCTCAGTGCTGGGACCACATCTGACTTAGGCCCATGAAAGTTCTGTACATTTTGACACAGTCTCTGTAAGTTATTATGTGCACAGATCCTGTTGTTCTTAGAAAGTCTGTTTTCTTGGTATTCTTCAACCCCTCTGCCTTTTACACTCTTTCCACCTCCTCTTCTGCAAGGTTCCATTAGCCTTTACAGGAGGTATTGATGGAGACATTCTATTTAGGATGAAGGCTTGAGGGTCTCTCATTCTCTGCAGATTGTCTCACTGTGGGTCTCTGTATTATTCCCATCTGCTGCAGGAGGAAGCATCTCTGAAACTGATTGAGCAAGGCACTAATTTATGAGTATAACAGAATGTCATTAAGATTCATTTTTATGTCTGCAATCCTTTAGCAGAACAGTAGGATTTGATTTTCGCCGAGACCCTGGCTTATCTAGCTTTGGGTTCTTGGCCATCCAGACAGTGTTATGGATAGGTTCCATATAATAGAGTGAGATTTAAATACAGTCAGATATAGGTTGCTGCTACCATAAGCTTTGTGTCACTGTTATGCTAGCACAACCTCAAGCTGGTCATCATTGTAGATCAAAAGGCTCGTGCTTCAGATGGTGTGTACTTTTCTCCTTTGATATCATGCAGAGTTCTTTCCAGCACCATGGAAAATGGAGGGAAAACTCTAGGTGGGCACCAGCTTGAATTCTCTAAGTTTGATGAGTTGTGCAGGTATTGCCCTCAGCAATAGGGTCTTACTGTCAGTTTGTAAAAGGCATGGAAAGGTCCTGGCAATAGTCTTGGTTGTTTAAGGGTTCCTATGGGGCTCCACTGGCCAACTATTTAATTAGATGTCACCCACTACAATTACTAGAAGTTTCATTTGATAAAGATATGTTCAGTTGGAGAACTGTTTCCTCAAGTGTTGGAAATTTAATTTAGATTGCATTCATATATGTACTATTTTAGGAAGATTCTACTTTATTAGATTTCTATATGTCTCTTTAAATGATTCTTAGTTTTAGCTATTATTTTCTGTATTCACTCTTTTCTACCTAAACTTCCCTCCCTTTCTCCATTTGATGTTTCCATTCTAGCCCTGCCCTCATCCTTCCAAAGCTATCTCTTCTAGTTCCCCTTCCTAGGGGGATCCATCCCTACACCCTAGTCTCTTGTTCTGTATGTATACTCTGTGATTATATGAATTGCAACTTGCTTATTGAAAATGTCCCAGTTAAATTTTGTATATGAGGAAATTTACATGTATTTGTCTTTCTGGGTCCGGATTTCCGCCTTAGTCAGGGGTTCTACTGCTGGAACAAAACGTCATGACCAAAAAGCAAGTTAGGCAGGAAAGGGTTTGTTCAGTTTTCACTTCCCATAGTGCTGTCAATCACAAAAGGAAGTAAAGAAAGGAACTCAAACAGGGTAGGAGGCTGGTGGCAGAAGCTGATGCAGAGGCCACGGAGATGTGCTGCTTACTAGATTACTCCCCATGGAGCATGCTTTCTCATAGAACCCAGGACCACCTAATCAGGGATGGCACCGCCCACAGTGGGTTCCCTCTCTCATTGATCACTAATTAAGACAATTTCTTACAGCTGGATCTCATGGATGTACTTCCTCAACTGAGGCTCTTTCTTCTCTTATGACTCCAGCCTGTGTCAAATTGACACAAAATCAGCCAATGCAGTTGTCTACCTCAGGATGATTTTTTTTTCTATCCAATTACCTCTGAATTCCATTATTTCACTTTTTAAACAGCTGAGTAATATTCCATTGTGTAATTATATCACTCTTTATCTATCCATTCACCTGTGGATAGACTTCTAGGCTATTTTCAATTTCTGGCTAGAACAGCAATGAACACGGTTGAGCAAATGTTTCTGTAATAGGATGAATCTTCCTTTGGGTGGTATAGCTAGATCTCAAGGTATATCTATTCCCAGATTCCTGAGAAATTGCCATACTATTTTCATAGTGGCTCCACAATTTTGCAACCACCATCAATGAATACGTATCCTCCTTGCTTCACATCCTTACCAGCATGAGCAATCAGATGATTTATTCATCTTGACCATCCTAACTAGTGTAATGTGAAATCTCAAGATAGTTTTCATTTGTAATTGCCTGATGACTAAGGAATGGAAGCATTTCTTTAAGTGTTTCTCAGTCATTTTTTATGTTCTCTTTCAAGAATTTTCTGTTTAGGTGTGTGTCTCATTTTTTAATTGGGTTATGTAGGTTGATTTTTGTTTGCTGTCTCTTGAACTTTTAAAATTTATTTCATTTATTAGATGTCCATTGGATACATAGTTGCTAAAAATATTTTCTCATTCTGTAGCCTGCTTTTTTTATCTGAATGATGGTATCCTTTGCCGTACAAAAGCGTTTTAATTTCATGAGGTCCCTTTTATTAATTGTTGGTCTTAGTGCCAGTATTAATGGTATTCAGTTCAGAAAGTGTTTCCTCTGCTAATGAGTTCAAGACTACTCTCTACTTTCTTTACTATCAGATTCAGTTTATTGGGGTTTATGTTGAGGTCTTTGATCCATTTGAAGTTGACTTTTGTGCAGGGTACTAAATGTGGATCTATTTACATTCTTCTATGCATAGCTATCCAGTTTGATCAGCATCATTTGTTAAAGATGTGTCTTGTTTATTGTGTGTTTATGGATTACCCTAAATTGCCTCTTTTAAATTGAGGCATGTGCCTTGTATTCCTAGTCTGTCTATGACTTTTATAATGAATGGAGTGTTAGAATTTTGTTAAAGGCCTTTTCTACAACTAATGAGATGATCATGTGGCTTTTGTCTGTATATGCTGGATTACATTTATCAACTTAGATATGTTAGACCATCCATGAATCTCTTGGATGAAGTATACTTGATCATGGGGGAGGACCTTTTTGATGTGATCATAGATTTGGGTTAAAATTTGCATTTATGTTCATAAGGAAAATTGGTCTGTGACGCTCTTTGTTAGGTCATTGTGTGCTTTAGGTATTAGGGTAAGAGTGGTGTCATAAAAAGAATTAGACAATGTTACCTCTGTTTCTACTTTGTGAAATAATTTTAGGAATATTGGCTTTCATTATTCTTTGAAAGCATGGCAGAATTCTGCTCTAACACCAGCTTGTCCTGTGTAATTTTTATTATTGTTGTTGTTTCAAGACACTTAATTACTGTTTCTTTTTTCTAGTGGTTATAGTTCTGTTTAAGTAGCTTACCAGGTCTTAATTTTACCTTGATAGGTGGTATAAGTTAAAAATATTACCAATGTCTTTTAGGTTTTCCAATTTGGTGGAGAACAGGTTTTAAAGTATGTCTTTATGAGTCTGAATTTCCACAGTATCTGTGGTTGTCCTCCATTTCTAATTTTGTTAATTTAGATCTTCACTCTGCTTTTTAATTAATTTGCATAAGTACTTGTCAATCTTATTGATTTTTCCTAAGAATCAATTCTTTGCTTCCTTGATTCTTTGCAGTTTTTTTGTTTGTTTGTTTCTCTCTTAATTAGTTTCAGCCCTGATTTGATTATTTCTTGCCATATACTCCTTTTGGGTATGAGTTTTTTGTTTTTTTTTTTATTCTAGATTTTTCAGGTTTTCCCTTAAGTTATTAGACCTCTCCATTTTTTTTTTTTTTGATGTAGGCTCTTAGTACTATGAACATGCCTCTCAGAATGACCTTCATTGTGTCTTATAAGTTTAGGTACATTGTTGTGTCATTTTCATTCAATTATAAAAAGTTTTAATTCCTTTCTTAAATTCTTCCTAGGTCCATTTTTCATTCAGTAGGGAGTTCAGTGTTCATGTGTTTGTAAGATTTTTGATGTTTTTGATATCACAGCTTTAATCCCATGGTGGAAAATAGGATGCATGGTGGGGTTTTTTCTTTTGTTTTAAATCTATCTGCATCTATTCAGACTTGGTCATTGTCAAAATATATGGTGAACTTTGGAAAATGTGCCATGAACTGTGAGACAATGGTATATTGTCTTTTGTGCCTGAATGAAATGTCTGTACATATATGTTAGGTACATTTTGCTTATAATGTCTATTATCTTCAGCATTTCTCTGTTCTGTTTTTGACTGGATAATCTGTCTGTTAGCAAGAGTGATTTATGAAGTCTATCACTATCAGTGTGTGAAGGCCAGGATGTGATATAAGCTGCAATAATGCTCTTTTATGAACTTGGGTATCCTTTTGTTTGCGTCATGTTTAGACTTGTAATATCTCCTTAGTGGACTTTTTCCTTTGTGCCCCTCCCTATCTCTTATGATTAATTTGGTTTGAATTCTATTTTGTCAGATATGTATATCTGGAATGTTTGTTTGGAATATATTCTTATATCTAATGCATATAGATAAATATTTCAGGTTATTCAATGCATACATTTTTAAGATGGACATGGACATAGCCCAAGCCAAGTGGTTACGAAAGTTATGAAACTATCCCCCATAGTAGTCTCCTTCAGTAACCGTATTTTTTACCTCTTCTTCCTTGCTATTTCAAGTGTATTCATATTCTTTGATACAAATAAACAATAACTACAGCTGTCAAAAACAAAGGTAGCATTTATTTTAAAATATAACTGGGGTATTTGTACATTTACAAAAGAAGAAGAGATAAATAACCAGAGTCCAGGCTATAGAATCACAACAGCATCCTGGAAAACCTCCTGGGAACAACAGAACATGTAGTACAACATCTTCTACCTTGTCATTGCTCCACAACCATTCAATTTAGTGCATGCACATGTACAAAATTTATGAAACAACCTGCATTCATCCAATGTGCAACAGATTATCACAAAAGGGAATGTACCCAAGAACATAAAATATGATTCCAAAACAGTCAGTGAGTCAAGAAAATTCAGAAGATACATCTGTTTTCCCTCCAAAGGGAATCTCTCTTTGTAACTAAGACCTTACCAACTAAGTTATAAGAATCTCATGAATATCTAAGAGTTAGGTGCATTTCAGAGACAGAGAAGAAAATGTCTAATGTGAATATCATGGGGGTTAATGTTGCATTAAATTTTAGTGGTCACACTACAAGGTACATAACTGATTTGCGAATCCTCATGAAACTGGTATTTCTATATTTGTTGACTGGAGCATTTCAATCCTATAAATGATATATTTGTTCTCTTTTAACTTAGATTCAGTATATTAAATAAGCTTCACATTACCTATATTATTATGAAAAACTTATTTAAGTCACAGAAATGAATCATAGACTGTTCTTTACCACCACAGGCTTTTTGAGTATGTGTTTAAGAACATTATGGGTGCATAGCAATAACAAGGAAAATAATTTTCATACTTTACATTGCCAGTGAAAGAATCTACTACTTATTTTTTCTAAGTTCATATTTTTTTTAAAAAATCCAGGTAATAATAATTCAAACTTCACTTGCACAGCTCTGGAATAGTGAAAAAGTTAAGCATTTACAAAGTGTGTGGCTTAACAATGGTGTTGGTTGCTCTGGTATATAGAAACAGAATGTGAGAGAGATCTCACCTATATAAAGCCTTTGTCCAGCATCACACCTGCACTCTATAATGACAATGACACTAGGTGACAGAGAAAACCGAAGAGGAAAACCACATTTCACTAGCAAGAGTAGATATAATTGTAACGATATATACATATTTATATAAATGTGTTCTTTTCTTTAAAATGATAAGAAATTTCTACATCAGTTTCAGTTTACAATTTATGCAGTGAGTTTTAAATACACAGACTGAAAGTATGGTTTCTGATCTTTCTTAGGGAAGTGAGTCACAATCTAGAATTAAATAAAAGGAGAAGATATGTGGAGGCAAATGCAAAGTACATTATGGATGGAGAAATGTGCGCAAATAAGGAGGGGAAGGAGGGAAAGGAAGAGAAGAAAGGGCAGAAGGAGAGATGGAGGGAGGGAGGGGAAGGAGGGGGAAAGGAAGAGAAGAAAGGGCGGAAGGAGAGATGGAGGGAGGAACAGAGGGGAGACAATAAAGACTGAGCAAGCCTAGGTGGGACAAGATGGCAAAGTACAAGCAGAAATTAGGAGAAGAGCAAAATTATTGTTTACAGAAAGAAGAAATTAAAAAAGGGAAATGAATTTTTACTATAAGCCTGAAGGGTTTAAACCTTTAATATGTTTCTCCATGTATTATATGATTTCGTAATCATGAAAATTTCAGGGTATCGTTATTTTCCTTTATAGCAATGATAATGGTACAACAGAGAGTAACTTAATATTACATTTGCAAGTAAGTAACCTGACTATTTATAGAAGTGTTTGTGTAACAATAATTTATAATATGTACTTATGTGTATATACTAATTTTTGAATAATTGTAGAAAAGAGCCAAAGTAACTGAGTGACAGAAATATTTGACGATTGCTATATTGTTCTTCATGAATTGCCATGAAGTCAGAACTAATAAAAGTGCTTTTTCTTCCTATGTGCTTTTGTTCATGATTCTCGGCACAGATTGAATTACATTCTCACCAACTGAAGAAAAATTTGGCCAGCTGTATTCTCATCTGTAGTTTCACTTGGGAAACTACACACATTTCTCTGCATACAAACCCATTGGCTGTGTTGAGTCCCTGTAGTGTCAAGCGTTGGTACCTTTTGATTTTGTGAACAGCTGATGGAGCCCCTCTCAGGAAGGAGCAAAGCCTCATAAAACCTTGCCTATGGGCTCTTCCTGTGAGGATCATTTACTTTATCAGGGCACTCAGGAGAGACTCAAAATGTTATACCAATCATCCTATTCTACTGATTAGGGCTAGGCTATAGGTTCCTCCTGCATTTCAAAGAAAGGAGTTGTGTAACAAGAAACAACTAGTGTCACAGACCATGTGATAACTCATCATGTTAAATTGAAAAGAAGAAAGGAATTCTACCTGGACCATGAAAATCATCTACACAGAATCGTATTGCAAGAAGGAGAAAAGTTAAGGTGTTTTGTTTTTCAAATAGAAATAGAAAAATTAAGAACACATTTTGAGAGTGTTGATCGTCTTTATCATGTTAAGTCATAACAATAGAATGCTGCAAGTGGCCATTCTGAATTGAGGGGCACCTATGAGTTGCTCCTGGGATATGCTCTCTAATATGCTATCTCATTTCTCAGTATCCTAATGACAACAGAAAACCAGGCTAAGTAAGAAAAGCAGTGAGCCAAAATTATAGATTCTCTAGAGAAAATTCTGGGTGATACAGAATATGATGACTTGTGTATTTCACCCTGCTTGAATTTTACATGGTGATACAGTTTGCAAACTGATCTATGGGGTCAAATACAAACCGAAGAAATTAGCAACTTGAAGCAAAAGTGACATGAAAATTAGCCAAGGGACATCTGGAAATAAAGTCAACAACTGGAGTCCCCAAGCAAGATAAGAAAATGTTCAAGTTTGCCAGAGGAAGACACAGAGCGAAATCAACTAAAGAATAGATTAACCTAATCATAAACCAGGCGTGTGGCAATTCTACTGGTAATTACAGTCCAGTGAGTCACTTATAATGCCATTAGAGTACACATTAGTCACGCTTCTGCCCCACTTGCCCAAAATATACTGCAGACTGGCAGTGTAACAGCTGTTCTCTGCTTGGTAGAGGTTACAAATGTTGTGGAAACAAAGAAGACTAAAATATATACCTTCTTGCATTCTGCTAGCCTGTCTGTGATAGCAACATAGTATTTCTTCTAATAGACAAAGTAGTCACTAAGTATTCCTGGTTGCCCTAGAACTCCTAGGTAGACCATGCTGACCTCTAAACAGGTTCTTAATTTGGATAATATTGTGCAATGAAAGTCTCTGTTCAGAGATAGGTTACTTACATAAGTTGCTGAAGTGAAAATAATACAAAGATCTAGAACACTGAAAAATATTATATATTAAGATCCTTTATGGTACTGTAGGAGGTTTGAAATGATTATAAAATAAAGTCCATTTTTAGTTGACACTCACCTGTTAAATTAAAAGATAATTTATTTATCTCATGTCTCTGTAATCTACGTTCTCAGACAGGCTGCACATGCGACTACAGCAGACACCACATGTGGATCTGTCATGTAAAATGTGTTAAAGATTGTCCTTAAACTCAAGGGCTCAAAAGTCAGTGATAATTCTAAATATTCAAATACTTAATGAATAGGCAGTATTCCAACGAAGTATGCACAGAGCACACAAAGTCACTTTTCCTGCTGTAGAGAACACTCAAGCAAATCTTTGAATTCTTTTGGATCCATAGCAACAGTATGAGTTTGATAGAGGAAGAGAGACAGAAGAGGAAAGGTAATATTAAGAATAAAATATTATAATTGACACCTAGTATGGTAATTTAGGAATCTCATTCATCCTAGTAATTATGCCTGCCGTAACTCTTTACTTCATCACTCCTTGACTAGGTTCTACATATCTCATTTTCATGGCCTGGTTCAATACACATTTACTATATTATACTTTGAAATTCAATAGCTCACAATCAATTTTACTGGCATATATATATACATATATATGTATATATATGCCTATATTTCTTCTACAGGATCTAGAAGAACCCTCCTTCCTTATTGTCTTGGGTTCAAGAGAGACATGCATTCTTGGCTCACAGCCACATTAGTCTTCTCATTGCTTCATTATATGTTCAAATATTTCCCATCAATATAAAATTGTAGTCACCTGTTATGGTAAGTGGTTTTATGACATCATCTTTATTACCAACTTCTTTATTTATATAGTTTCCCTATTTCTCATTTGGTGATCTTTATATCTCATTGCAAAACTACTTACATTTATTTCTAGAAAAATTGAAGAAGATGTAACCTATTGCAGCAATATGAATGTCTTTGTTGTAATGGAATATAACATAGGGAGAGAACAAATTGTTTCTCCTAATTTTTGCAGTTAGGAACTATGAGGGATAACTTAAGATTTTGCTGTTAGCAAATCATTCTGTTGGCTTTTCTTAATAGAACAGTTGGTGTAGACATAAAGAGAAATAACTAAATAATGATATTACTAGTAATTGCACTATCTCAAATCATGTATAGTTACTTTAAAATATATAATTCTACAGAGTTCACAAGATTTTTTTTATATACAACATCTAGTATCAGCTTTGTAACATGCTCTTAATGTCACTACATTTTCCCATTTTAAAGGATTGAAATTGCAAGTATTCTGACAGATTATTTGAAGTCATGAATACAGAATACAGAGACATGAAAGGGGACCTTTCCCATGACATGTTGGCATAATTTGCAGAAGTCTAGTTGAAATGCAGTCTCTAGCAACAAAAAGTATCTGGGCTGGAGAAACGCACCTCTCCAGCAGCAATAAAAGGCTTTGGACACTCAGCCTCATTTGTATCTCAGGACCAGTGTGTTTCTTGGGATAGGTAAAGTTCTCCAAACTAATGCTTCAAGATGTTTAGATGTATCTCCTAGAGCCAGTGCTCATGTTCAGTGTGAGCACCAGTAAGTCAAATTTATATACACTATTCCAAAGAGTTTTTTGTATTCCAAAATCTTTATCTCTGAATTAGTTTTAAAATCAGAATTTACAACTGTCTATTTGTTACAACAGCTTGTATTAGAGTTTCCATAGCCAGCTGTTAGAACACAACAGTGCTGAAATTTTTCTCTCATTTTAATATTGTAAACTAGAGGCAGACATGTACTTTGGTTGGGTTCCTTCTTAGTGACTTAGTAAGTAACCTATAGAAACAACCGACTTTCAATAAACCCAGAAACAATGCTTGAAAAGCTTTCATACACACCTGGAGCACGGTTGATCTACTAAACAACAGATTCTAAACCAGCAAGACACTGACAGGGTGTTCAACTCTAAATAGGTGGCAGCCATTACTGCTGGTCCAGGGAAGATGGCTTTAGAGGAAAGTCAAGGATAGTGGTCTGCATTCCATGTCAGCCCATAGCCAGTGTGCATTCTCCTCAACTCTGCTAATACCCTGTGTTCTACTTATGATGAGAAGAGAATTGAGAACATTTGAGGGAAGAAATGAAGTAGTTGAAGAATAAAAAGGATTTCTTTAGAGTAAGCACACTGAGCAAGATTGAGCCTTGACATACGCAAGACAGATATCACCGAGGATAGTCAAGCACATACTGTGACAAAAAAAAAAAACCCACAAAACATTGTCCAGTGTGGACAAGCTCAGTCACACAGTCATTCCAGCAATGTGAACACTACTTTGGTTTCCTGGCAACACTGTTCAGTGTAAGAATTTTCTCCATCTCGACTTTCCACTCATTTACTTGAATGTTTGTGGAACCTAGCTGCCACAGGTGCTCACCAGCAGGTATGCTGTGTTTGGATTGATTATCTTAGCAGTTAGCTCACTACTTAATCCTTTAGGCCTGAGGGTATAAAATCTTTCCTGCCCTGAAACTGTGCTACACTGAGTCTGACATACAATTAATGTTAATTAAATATCCTATTAAATTTTAATTTATTGTTTTATTGCCACTTCTCACGCGTGCCCAAGTAGGAAAAAAACTAGTAACCATTGACATCGGCACCTTATTGATTCTGTCAAGGGGTGCAGGAATGAGTTTCTTTTCTCCGACAATTAAAGAATTAAAAGGCAGGACAAAAGTATTACTGGATCTTGGAAAGTCGTGGCAGAGCCATCATATGAGATTGATAAAACCGGGGTCCTCTCGTTAGCTTCTTAGTCTCATTAAGAAAAGAACAGCTCACACCAAAGCATGAGGTTAATATATTAGAGTTTAGAAGGAAAACCCAAGAGCAGGCAAATTGAAAATCTCACAAATACCCAAAGGAAGAGAATGGAGAGAGTGGACACATACAGAAGTCATCCACATGAAAGCAGGACTCCATGGGGTGAGGAGTGGAAGAGAAAGAGCAAGAAAGTCAAAAACATGAGTTGGAAAGTTTAGAAGTATTAAATAGACTCTGTCCTACTCTGGAATGAAATAGAAGAGAAGGAAAAGGAATAGAATCTGTATGTCTTTCTGACCAAGGACCTAAAAATGTAGGCTGAACAAACTTTACATCACGCCATAGGGATGGTCTTAGTGGCAGAGGAATTCTGGAAAGGAAGCTCTTTTTTTTTTTTTTT
>NC_022010.1:58164568-58167169 GCF_000317375.1 Microtus ochrogaster
TTCGAGACAGGGTTTCTCTGTGGCTTTGGAGCCTGTCCTGGAACTAGCTCTGTAGACCAGGCTGGTCTCGAACTCACAGAGATCCACCTGTCTCTGCCTCCCAAGTGGTGGGATTAAAGGCGTGCGCCACCACCGCCCTGCTTAAGGAAGCTTATTTTTTTATGTTGAACCATCCTTTCTATGAATCCTCCCTTAGTCAGCTCCCAATACAATTTTAATCCAAAATAGGGAAATTGTGTGGACAACTATAAGAGCTGGGAAAAAATAGTTCTAATTCACAGCCCAGTTATGGCTTTTTTGTATATTATCTAAATTTCCACAAAATCTGATTAATTTCAGTGTGACATTTTTCAAAAATACTTTGTTTCATTTTTTTGTTTGTTTGTTTTCTCTCTGGACTTCAGGTCATGCCTTTTTCTATGAAATTCTGTGTATAGCCCTCAGACTCCAAACCTCTGGCTTTTTAGACTTTAATACCTGATTCTTTTTAACCATGCACACAAAGCATGTTCTCTGTCAACGATAAGTATTGTGTCCATATTCATTCTCCACTACTAGCCAGCTAATCATGCTTACACTCAGATATTTTTTCTTTAAAGACCATCATTGGTTAACAATAAGTACAGTAAGTATATGTTTATATATCCAGTTCTTCATAATTCCTCAAAGTGTACAATGCCCAAACGACTGTGTTAAATTTTGTGGATAATAAAAATATGCAATTGTAGTCCTTGCTCTAAGTATATACTGCCTACTAGAGAATAAAAATAAAACTCTTCAAGGACATTGATAGAACTTTTGTGAATTGTTTGCTTTTGAATGTTTATGTGTCATATTTCAAAAGAGTAAGTAGATGAAATGAGTGTAAAGAACTTAGGACTTAGATGGTATCTCTGGCATTGGAATAGCTATGTAGTTAGCACTAGCCAAGGCTTGAGACTCATTTACTTTTTATGATGACTGTTCATGCTCAGTTATCATTCCTCATGTACTGCTATTATAAAATAGTTTCAATTCATTCTTTGCTTGTGAAGTCTATCCTATTTTGTTCAGTTATCAGACTCTTCCTGAGGAGTCATATTTGCCACTAACCTTGACTGGGCATCTTACCTATGATACTCTTTTCCTAGCTCTATAGATGTCACATGCAATGATGGACCATCGAGACCTCAACCTGACATCTAAGCTAACATTACACCATCCTCAGTACGCATCATTGTAAGAGATCTTACAGACTTCACAGCTATATGGTAAGGGGGCAAGATTCATTTTTCTTCATGGAAACTTATCTTTCCTTTATTTATAATTGTTTCAAAGAGTGATTTTTTAGCACTTCGTAGCTGATACATAATCTCTTTTTTTTCTAAATTTGGATCTAATTAATTCATCAACAAATTATATACATCCTAACTATGTATGGGCTTTTAAATCTATCTTTCCATCCCTCTCTCATTGCCATTCTGGTTTATAGTTCTACCAGTTTCCTGTCCTCATGTACTGTATCTATTCCTTGTAACCATGGGGGTGGGTGAGATCAGTGGTATAGAAAATTTTGAAGTAGCATGTCTTTATTCCCAACACTCAGGAGGCAAAGGCAGGTGTATCTCTGTGACTTCAAGGGCAACCTAGTCTACATGGTGAGTTTCAGGGTAGCAAGTATTATGTAGAGAGAAGCTTTCTCAAAACAAACAAACAAACAAAAAAGAAAAGAAGGAAATAAAAGGAAGAAAGGAAGAAAAAATTTGTGAAAGAAACTGCATATACTGGAAGTGTTTGAGGTTAGATGGAGAGGTCGTATAAAGAGTGGATAAAAGAAAGGAAGATATGAACATGTTTTTCCAGTTCCCATTTTAAAATGTATGAGAAAATGCTCTATTCTTATCAATGAGAATAATTTTACAATTCTTCAGCAAGAAAGGTACGTTATCATCAATGGTCCATAATTCATATCTTGTGAGTAATACATGCAAAATTCTTTACTGTAAATGCATTTCTAACTATAGGATACAATTTCAAGCTAATAGATCTACATTTAGTATTGTTTGTAGCATGACTTGCCCAGATGTGTTCCAGGTATGAGTGGAATCCCTAGCTCATTGCTTCAACCACTTGAACAATAATTGTGATTATGATTAAAATATTATAGTTGAAACTAATACAATGCTCACTACATGATTAGAATAAACTACATATTGTAAAGTTGTTTACATGCATAATTCCTCTTCAGTTTCCTCAGATTATTTTGACTGAGCAAATATTGCTAAGTGGACAGAGTATTAAACCAACTCCTGATGTTTAGGGTTGTTTATACCAAGATATCTGTGCATCTCAGAAGCTTATATATGAAGTAGATGGTGATTAACACAGTGACCTGCAACTGATCAAGGTGCAGTGAAACAGAGACCACAGAATACTCAGTCCTAAAGGGAACATATACATCTCACGCATGCAACCCTTTGGATCAAAGACCATTTGAAAAGAAGGGGCAGTACCATCTTACACCTGTCAGAATGGCTAAAATAAAAAACACCAATGATAGCCTTTGATGGAGAGGTTGTGGAGAAAGGGGTACACTCATCCATTGCTGGTGGGAATGCAAAC
>NC_022010.1:58168228-58184698 GCF_000317375.1 Microtus ochrogaster
AAACCTATGAAAAGCTAATCCAGAACACATCCCAGCATAGAGAGGGGAATGAGCACACAATCAAGATGCTGAGCTATCGGTAACTGTTAGCTGCTGGGAGAAACAGAGGTAGCTTCCTCTTAGATTGTAATCCACACATTCATGAATATTTTGGACTGCACAAACTGATCTGAAAAGATAAAAAAAAATTGCAAAGTTAGATGGGTAGAAGGGTAAATCAGAAAAGAATAGGAGAGGTTTAATATTTCAAATCTCATGTATAAATTAAATTCTGGAAGATTATAAAAAATATAAAAAGACAAAAGAGTGTTATTTTCCCTTTACTGGAAAAATTATCTGGCATTAGGATAAAATGTGTGACTGCATGAATAACTCAGATAAATTTTTCATGGCCAGAGAGAAATTTTGATAATATAATTATTCATGATGTGACAATAGCACGGTTTTACAAACATTTTTTTTTTAAAACGAATCTTAGAATAAGAGCCAGCCTTTGAGTATATAGCTGTGAGACTTCAGTAGATGAGGTAGACCCCATGAGGCTGAGATTTTTTTCCCACTGTCAAAGAAGACAATAATAGCTACCTTGCAGAAATGTTGGAAATGTGGAATAATATTCTTAGAGCAAACAACAGAGGGTAAGTACCTACTGGATGATCAATAAATTGTGGTTCATATCACTGTCAGAGTCCTTCTTATAGAAATATAATTGCTATCTGTTTTATATTCTAAAAGTAGGTTTCAACTTTCTCAGTACGTAGTCTCCTTCCTTCCCAACCTGGAATTAGAATCAAATAAGCCATATTTGTCACACTTTCTGTCATTGTTACAAACATTTGGCATAAACAAACTTGAAGAACAAAAGAGGACTACTTTGATCCCAGTTTCTGAGCTTTCAGTCCATTGTGGCAGGAAGGACACAGTGGGACAGAGTTGTTTACGTTATGGGATCCTGGAAGTGGGGAGAAAGAGAAGGCATATGCCAGCCAAACAGCATTGTGTAGACAATGACAAGGTCTACACTCATTTCAAGCAGCACTTAGTCTCCTTTGGGTTATACTATAGCAGCCTCTAAATTTCTGGATCATTCATCACAGTACATCAATGTACTTAACATCTAACTAATAGATCAATACTGAAAATTAAAAAAACAAAGAGTTGAAATAATCAGAGTGAAAAGGCAAGAAAAAAAAACCCTGCAATTGCAATATCCAAACAATAAAAACTTCAGACAGTTATATCCCAGGTAATCATCAAAAGTAACAAAAGAACATTATAAAAAGTTATATTGTTTGGGTGTTATGAAGAAGGTTTTCAAGAAGAATTGGCAAACGTGAGCTGAAAAGCATTGAATAAAAACTGGGTGTTATGAAGAAATTTTTCAAGTAGAATTGGCAAACATGGACTGAAAAGCATTGAATTAAAATTGGCTGTTATGAAGAAGGTTTTCAAGTAGAATTGGCAAACATGAGCTGACAAGAATTAAAACTTGTCCACACCATAATGAGGGGCTGTTGGCAATTGAGAGTTGCTGGGGAAAGGAATTATTATTTGTTGAAGATGTAAACACTAGTTGGTTTTCCATGCTCCAGTGGATGGTCCCATACCCGTGCACATATTGCCAGCAATAACAGGACTTAGTGGTTTATAAAGAGACAAAGTTAGAGCCGGGCTGTGGTGGCGCACGCCTTTAATCCCAGCACTAGGGAGGCAGAGGCAGGCGGATTTCTGTGGGTTCGAGGCCAGCCTGGTCTACAAGAGCTAGTTCCAGGACAGGAACCAAAAGGTACAGAGAAACCCTGTCTCGAAAAATAAAAAAAAAAGGAGACAAAGTTAGAAAGCGTTTGTGCTAGGGGAATGGGAGGAGTTGGAGAGGGAGATGAGGAGTAGAGCTGGTCATATTATATTATATACATGCATGAGCTCAGTAAAACTAATATGTAATATATTATTGCCAAAATACACATGATCCATTTTAGAAGAAAAAATTCCAAAACCTCAGATTGTTTCATAGAACATAAGAACAAAGAAAATCTCCATTTTTTATGACATCATATTTCCTAATATATTTCCTACCTCCAGACACTGCCTCAGGTACATTATCGTATGATTGATTTGTAGATGGAATTATCCTAATATCTTCATTGATGTATTATCTTTTATCATTATTTAATTAAAGAATAATTGCAGGGCATCGACATAACAAAGGATTCAAATTAATATGCAATAAGCATTCAAGTTAAGACCATTTGGATTCAGCCATACAAGAGAAGCAATCCCTGTCCATGAAAACATTGAAGGCTTAGAGAAAGACAGAATCTCAGAAATACTATGAACAACTTCAATCTTTGTAGGTTAGAAGCATTTAAAACCTCTTTCTCAGTTGAACGACAGAATATATTTCTAATTACAAAGACTATTTAAATGTTGTCTGTTGATCTCAATAATAAAATGTTCAAGATCGTCCATGTGTTTTATTAAGACCGAATGGGAGACACAGAGATGGGCAATAAGTTGTAGAGATGAAAATGCCCCCCACAGGCTCATAGAGAATGGCACTATTAAGAGGTGTACAATTTTGGAGTAGATATGGCTTTGTTGGCAGAAGTGTATCATTGGGTGGACTTTGAGGTTTCAAATGCTCCCGACAGGTTCAGTGTCAATCTTTTTTCCTGTTGCCTATTGATTAAGATGTAGAACTCTCAGCTCCTTCTACAAAACCCATGTCTGCCTGAACACCACCATGCCTGATAATGATGATGATGATGATGATGATGATGATGATGATGATGATGATGATAGACTGAATCTCTACACTGTAATCTAGCCACAATAAGAAGTTTTTCTTAACAAAAGGCTGTCATGGTATCTCTTCATGCAATGGAAACCCTAAGGCAAGACAGAAATGTCCATTGTAGGAATAAGGCTAGTAGACATTACACACTTGTTGGTAATTAGAGATCTTCATTAGCTTCTCTCTTTGCATAGGTTATTAAGTATAGCATCAAAACCAGAGACTATAATATATTGGAAGAGATATATGAAAAGTATAGAGCTGTTTATACATACATCTCGAGTTTTAGGTAATATCTATGTTGTGCTTTTGGAGTTGAAAATGTGATTGAAGTATTAAGAAAACCACTAGCAAGGTTATTTTTTGATTTGGAGAGTTGGTCACAGACTTTAATGCTCATTCTGAACTGTATCCTAATTAGTCAAATTTTATGTGAAAGAGGTCCTGGTGCTTACACTCATTTTTTTGCAGCTATAACAAATACCTGAGGATGTGCACTCTATAAAGAAAGGAACCTGTTTCATTCACAGTTAAGATTTAAGAGATGAAAACACCCCAGTTTAGCTCTAATGAGGGGTTATTAGAAAATGACATCAAAAGGATGTCAGGGGGCATAAGATGACTTCATGGTGTCAGGAGAAAAAGATCTAGAGGAGGTGCCAAGCCTGCTTATAATTGTAACAAAACTAACTTCTTAAGACTTTACACATTCCCCTGTGACAGTGTTAATTTGCTCACAGAGTTTGATTTATATCTGACTCCATTATATGAGGTCCAGCACCTCAGTCAAGGTTTGCTCATAGGTATAAGATACTTGAGAAACTTTTGTGAGAAGATGGAGATTTCAAAGTTATAGTATGAAATACAATGAGACCTTGTCTCAAAAATAAAAAAAATGAAAACAAAAAGCTCTATCCAGCTTAGCATCGGTACACTGGTGAGCAGGCTTCTAAGACATGTGCTTCTGAGACAAAAATTATCTCCAAATAAGATATCTCACCTCTGCTCCAAAGTTTCCATCCTCCTTAGAATGCTCTGTTTATTCTACTCAAACAGTTTCAAAGCTTTAAGCTTTTACAACATCCCTGAGAAGTTCAAGACCAATCCGAGTTTCAAGGCAAACTGCTTATATCAATCTTAGCACTTGTAAAAAGGAAAAAAAAGGAAACAAGCAAAACAAGTTTTCTAGTCCTGAGATATGATCATCTAAAAGGTATAAGATAACCATTCTGGCTCCAAAGTGAAAATATCCTAGAAAGATACAAAGGCATTTTAAAACTCAAGTAAAGTCAAAGCCTGGAAACTCACACATCAGGTCTTAGAATTGCAGGTATGGCATCTTCTCTTCCACATAAGGGGACTTTGTGCCTTGCTGAATTCAGCTCACATGACTGATGTCATGTGTTCATGCTGGGACCCTGTGGATTTCCCCACCTAGTGTTCTATACTACAGACTAGACTTCCATAACTCTTAGAAGAGATTCCCTGTGAGAATTCTACACACATGCCTAGTTTCTAGACATCCCTGAAGTCTCAGTGTAATAAATTAGGATTCCATGGTTCTTTCACTCTGGTTCACAGAATTAGTACCACGTGGAAAAAAGCAGGTGTGCATCTTGCTTCACTAGGAGCAGCAGCACAGGCTACACCTGGCTGTAAACCATGGTGGTGTAGGAGGTCCTTCTGTCTTTGTGTTGCTTCCATCGGTTAATAAAGAAACTGCTTTGGGCCTGTTGATAGGACAGCACTTAGGTAGGTGGGGGAAATTAAACGGAATGCTTGGAAGAAGAAGGCAGAGTCATGGAGCTACTGCTAGAGTCAGACTTGCTGAATCTTTGCCAGTAAGCCACTACCATGTGGTAATATACATACTAATAGTAATGGGTTAAATCAAGATGTGAGAGTTAACCAATAAGAGGCTAGAGCTAATGGGCCAAGCAGTGATTTAATTAATACAATTTCTTTGTGTTTATTTCAAGGCTAAGCTATCTGGGAAGCCAGGACAAACAAGCAGGCCCTCCTCCACCAAAAAGACAGCTAGGATGACTTGCTGAGCAATTCCCTAAAAAGTAATGATCAGACTCCTGAAGCAACCCAGGCAGTGAGTCCAGAATTCTGGACAAGTTTCATTCAGTGTTAAAGAAGTCTCTCATAATTCTGGACCAGCTTTGCATTGTCTGTCACAGTACCCTGATATACAACAGTGGGCTCAAGTTTATCTCATTTTTGGACCTCATCTTTACATTATTGTTTTGTTTGCTCTTTTCTTCACCAGGCTATGAACATTACAGTCTTAGTGACTTCCCTATCATTTTTGATTCCCCCTTTTCCAAGCCATTTCTTTCTTTACTCATTCAAACGCAGAATTAAAAGTAACCAAGCGATCACCTGATACATTGCTGTCCGAAACTTTCTTCAACAATTTGGCTTCCCATAGCAGAAAGACAATGCAGCTAAGTTCTTTGTGCTGATAGCATAAGGCCATTCTTTCCTCCTGTCCCAGCAGAACAATCCTTATCTTCATCTGAGATCTTGACAGCAGGACCACAGCTGTGCACATTTCTATTGGTGCTCTGTTCACCTCCACTTAGCTCATCTCTAGAATTTCTAGTTTTTTTTCCTAGTCCTCTAGAAAAGATTCTAGACATTCCTCATGTCATAATGTCGTCCCTGGTATGATAATGTAAGCCTTTACTAGACTTCTCCTAAAACCCTTTCCAACCTCTTCCCATTGCCTAATTCCAAAGCCTTTCCAGGTCTCCGGGTCTTGCTATCACAATATCTCATTCCTCCTTGCCATCTTCCTTACTAAGTGTTTTTGGTATTACTGTAGCAAAACAACCAAAACTGGTTGCCTATAAAGTAAAGACACTTACTTAGCCTGCCATATGAGAAATTCAATGTATGTGTGTCTGTTTGGGGGGAGCTCTAAATGTACAATGAGGATGTCATGAAAGCATGGGAGAGACGTAGAAATGGAACTGAGTGGCCACAAAAGAAATCAACTATTTAGAGCAATTTCATTTTATAACAGCCTATTCTCACAGGAACTAATTAAGAGTCACATGATTTGACCCACTCTCATAAGAGAGAAACAACTAATTCATTAATGATGGTGAAGACTCGGTGTTCTTATTATCTCCTCCTAGAGCCTCATCTTTGAAAGTCACATCATAAACCTTCCAGTAAGTGGGCTACTCAGGGGACAAACTGTGTCCAAACCTGAGCAGATTATTTCTAAGTGGTTTAACAGATCCAATGAATGTTGAAATGCAATATGATCAGAAATGTGGTCACAAATATGATCTGGATTGATTACATTTCTTACAATACAATTTTCAGTCTCTGTGTTGTGTAGAGAAAGCTACAATTCCACTGTGCAGTGAGTTCATCTGGAGAATAAGATCATATTCTAAAATAAGCTCCAAGTAAAATGATACTATTTTAAACACATAAATGTTAATGTAATGATAAATACAAATGTTCTGCTATATTTTTTTTACACTTTACTCTTTGGGGGGCCTGCCACCTCACTCCCAAATAATCACATGGAAACTTACTCTTTCTCCTGAATGTCCAGCCTTAATTTGGTTTATTTCTAGCCAGATTTTACGAACTTAAATTATCCCATCTACATTTTGCCTCTGGACTTTTGTCTTTCTCTATTCTACATACCTTTCTTTACGTCTTACTCCATAGCTTGCTGTGTGACTGGGTGGCTGGCCCTTAATGTCCCCCTCTCCTTCTTTTCTTGCTCCTCCTCTTCTCTTTTTCTCCTATTTATTCTCTCTGCACGGCAGCCCTGCCTATCCCTTTCCTGCCTAGCTATTGGATGTTCAGCTCTTTATTCAACCAATCAGGTGTTTTAGAAAAAAAACTTATGCACAGTAGCATAACTTTACAGAGTTAAACAAACGCAACATAAAAGAATGTAACACATCTCTGCATCTTTAATCAAATATTCTACAGCATAATTGAATATAACACATCTTAAATTAATATTCTAAAACATCTGATCATTACTAACTAGCTATTTCTGAGTTTTACTGTATGTCATACTGAAGTGGAACCTACATTAAAAATCAGATTTGTATATCTATAAGCACCAACTCCAGTTTGACAGACTAAAAGTGACTGACATACTACATCAATAGGAAATATTCACAAAACTCATAGGAACACATTTCAGATGCTGAAATCAAACTTTCCTCTTGGCAACTCTAATGTTATGCTTACTGACTTAGTAAACACTCAAGAAATGGACTAGCACTCTGGAATGGTGTCCCGTTCTCCATGTTGAGAGCCACTGGTCCATTCCAGGCCTTTGGTCTTTGTGTCCTCTATATCTTTCTAGAGGTACTTTCTCCTTCCATTTTTCAGTTTTGATTTTCTGTGACAGGGTCTTGTGTAGCCCAGATTGTTCTTGAACTTGCTCTACATGATGATAGTCCTGAGCTATTGATCCTCCTGCTCCCTTCATCTCCCCAGTGCTGTGACTGAAGATATACACCACTCTGTCTGATATGACATCTCTCCACTATCTCCTCCCTTTGTTTGGCATGCAGTAATTCAGAGAGAAGCACAAAAAGGGCCACCTAAAGGATGGGCTATGGCAAAAATATTGGCATTTATAACTTAATCTTTACAGTAAGCATATTATAAACTTTATTTCATAAATTGGTTTGAATAGGTAAATACTATAAATAATTTAAATGGACGGGGTTTATTATTCAATCACTCAATTTCAATGAGTAAAGTTTAATATTTACTTATTTATTTATTTAGTGTGGTGTTTGTACATATGTGCATATGTGCTCGTGTTCAGACCAAAGGGAATCTTATAGCAGTCCTTTCTCTGCTGCAACTGTATGGGTTCCAGATATTGACTCAGGTTGTCATACTTGGTACCAAGTGCCTATGCTGTGTCATTTCTCTGGTATACGTGCAGATTTTGTTTGTAGAAAGACTGGATTTGTTCAAAGAGTTGCTGACTTCTTGAATTGAGGAGAGATTAATTCCTATAAAAAATATTCAAAAGTCATTCTAAACCACAGTATCCATTCTAAATCATCATGCTTAACTATTCAATTTCCTGAGCATAGATAGTTGGCATAGTAGATATTTTTTTTTCAAATCTACAAATATACTTTTTCTTCTGAATTATCCAAAATGTTTTAAAGTCCCTAAAACAGTCTAAAAATTTTTCATCAGTTATTTTTCTGAAATCACAGTCTTAGAAATTCTAATCTAACATGAGAGAAATTTAAAGTACTCATTTAATCCTAATGACAAACGCTGAAAATCTAAGATACTAACATCTCTAGATCTGTAATAGTAATGAGGTCGCAAGGCAAATCACTTCCCCTAAATCTGATAAGTAAATGCATAAAATAGTAGCCCGCAGGCAGAAATCGCTGTAGGAACTAATTCCAGAATTGGAAAAGCTAAATTGTAATTGAAAAATTGCTGGAGGCTCACTGTACACAAGTATGGAAGGCTAAATCTCCGGAGGGACCCAGTTTATCAGAGTGTACCCCATACTTTGGTGGGTTTTACCCCCTAATGATCTATCTGCTCTGGATATGAATGAAAGAAAACTCATTCGTGCTGTCTTCAAGGTGAGAGGAAAATATAGCATTTTGGAATACCCTCATAGATTTCTGTCCTTTGAGGTCCTTCCACAAGCAAAACTGTTTAATAGATGCCTAACTGCTAAGAATATTAGACTCTAGCTAACATGGGAGGCAGTTAAATATTGACCTTCAGGTGACTGTACCATTTTATGGGATGCCTAGTATAGAGCAGTCAAGAAATACTCAAAAAATGGAGTAAGGAAATTTCCCCAATTGAACCCTCTAGCCATTCTGTTCCATCTACTGAAGGTGAGGAACTGAAAATCACTTGTTCACAGAACAGAGGCACAAGTTCATTGAATTGTCAGTGCTAATCTCAGGAGTCAGAAATATTTTCCAACACTGTCCTCACATAAAATTCCAATTTACAACACTTTTCACTTATACAGTGTATCGTATCTGACTGCAAAAACATTAAAATGGTTGCTGGACCATGGTGGTATACACTAATCTCAGCACAGGAGGTGGATGTCAGTAAATTTGAGTCCAGTCTGGTGTACAAAGTGAATTACAGGACAGGCAGGACTCTTACACAGGAAAACACTGTTTCTAAACCATAAAATAAAGTGGCAAAAGAATCAGTATTTAATGATACAATATCAATGGGAAGATATATTTTGGTTTATACTCTCAGAGATTTAAGTTCATGTATGAGGTTTGGGCCTTTGGCTAAGGAGTACACTGTGATGTGAGAAAGTGACATAGAAATCTGTTCACTTCAAAGCAGCCTAAGGGTAAAACAGGTACAATATTCCCTTCCAGGACATGCTCCCATGACCTAATGTTTCCTAGTATGCTCCATCTCTTGACGGACCTGTTACTTCCCAAAGCACCATGAATTAGGAATCAATTCAAATAAAAACTATAACATTATAATAAAATTACAAAAACATCAATTAGAGTAGTGGGTGTGCCATCTTATCATGACTTCAAAGAATCTGGTAAGAATCTGGGGCTGGAGAGATGGCTCAGAGGTTAAGAACATTGACTGCTCTTCCAAAGGTTCTGAGTTCAATTCCCAGCAACCACAGGGTGGCTCACAACCATCTGTAGTGATGTCTGGTGCCCTCTTCTGGCCTTCAGGCATATACAAAGACAGAATATTGTATACATAATAAATAAATATTTTTTAAAAACTGCTCCTCTGTGTTGGCGAGGAGTGTAAGTTAATAGTAACTATGGAACTCAGTTTGAAGATTTAAAAAAAAGAATTTAGTAGCCATGACTATTTATTAGTTTTGCTTTTACTGTAAGGATGAACAGTGAAGTTGTGGCCAATATAATTCTTTCAAAGATACGGAAATATTGGAAAGTTTAAAGGTCAACGGATTAATCCATGAAAGAGAATGTTAATAATGTAGAAGAGAGAAAAGAGTAAGGAAAACTGTTGAAGGGACAATCCTGAAGAAGAAAAGGATTCTTAAACAACCCAAGTATGGGGCAGGACAATTGTCTATATTTTGTCAATTATGTTTTAAATAAATGCTGATTGGCCAGTAGCTAGGCAGGAAGTATAGGCGGAACAACCAGTCAGGAAATAGAGATGCGTCAATGAGAACAGAAGAATTCTGGGAAGAAGGAAGCTTCCTCTGCAGTCCTGTCCAGACACAGAATAAGCAAGATGTGACTATGCCACTGAAAAAGATACTGAGCCGTGTGGCTAACACAGATAAGAATAATGGGCTAATGTAAGTTATAAGAGTTGATAAGAAGCCTGAGATAATGAGTCAATCAGTTATAGTTAATGTAGATCTCTGTGTGATTTCTTTTGGGACTAAATGGCTGGGGGACCAGGTAAGACAGAAACCTCAGATAACATGAGTAGGGGGTTTCAACAATTCAAAGTTCTTTCAAGGACTTGAATTTCTTGGGCAACAACACTCATGAAAGAGTAGGCTTTCACCTGAAAGAATAACACTATGTTGTGGGATTTCCTTTTATCCTCTACCATAGTTTATCACTGAATTTTTTGCTCTACATTGAAGTTTAGATCACCCCACTCTGATCAGTTCTGACCCCTTTAGCAATATCTCTAAACTACTCAAATGCATTAGCTCTTTTCCTAGCAAATATTCTCACTGGGAAATGTGGCTGGAGAGAAGTTGCTGCAATCCTGAAATTTAGCCATAAGCAATAGGAAATCATCTTCCAGCTCCGACTGTGAATTCTTCTCAATAACGGCAACTTCCAAGGGGAGGTTGACACCGGGGTGCCCAGCGATACCTGCTTAAAGCATGCATCAAAGAGCAGAAAAATAAATCGTTGATGCACTGCTGCTCAACAAGAGGCTCCTCTTCAAAAGCAAAGTCTTTCTCTTGTTCTTCCCTAGTGTTGGTAAAATTGGCAGAAGTACTAGAATAATCTTAAATAAATCATATACTGCTTTATTTATCACACTATTAACAGAGAAGAGCTAACATCTGACTCCAGAGGTAACTGCAGTCACCAGTGGACATGGTCCACTTTTAGCATTGCTCAGGAAATGAGATGACAAAGAATGAAATTCATTTTAGAGCAAGTGCAGCCACTGATTCTTCTGAAACAAGAAGTAAAAAAAAAAAAATGAGAAAAAAATCCGCATTTCTATAAAGCATTTATGTTCATGAGTAGTTCAAAGCCTGTGGACCTTTTTATCCTCAGTTTAGGAAAAATAAATATATTTCCTGGAATTCAAAACAGTCACTACCCTAAAGTAAGACAGATGTGATCTCTTACACATAGGTTTTCTTAATTTTCACAAGCCTGTTTGTAGGAAGGTTAATGCCTCAGGATCACGATTCCCAACACAAAATATCATTAAACTCTATATTCAGCCAGCAGTTTTAAATAAAGAGAATTGATGAGTATCATCATTATTGACAGCATAAAGAAGTCAATTTTATTTGTTAATTTCTCTCAATTAAAGCTATGTATTTACATATTCTTTATTCTGAAGAATTTCATGTATGTTTTCAATGAAATACAATCATTTCTATGTTCATTTCCTACCTCCAACTTCTCCTATGCTCGCCCAACACATTTCTCACCCCAACTTCGTGCCTACTTTTTAAATAATTTTCTAAGTACAATTTGTGACATCAATACTCACATGGATAGCTGTCCACTGGAATGCGGGAAACTTACCAGTGTCTACACCTTCAAAACAGAGTGATTCTCCCTTCCAAGAAACTATACACTATCAAGAGCATCTCTGTAACAGATGAGGCCTGGAGACGAGTTACCATAGCTATGCCAGAATTTTCACTGGCTACCACAGCTACAATGAATGCATGAATGTGTTGGCCATGTTGTGCCTAAAAGACAACCTTCACCAACAGCCCTCTCCATCCTCTAGCTCACACGTGTTTTCTGCCTTCTTCTTCACAGTGCTCTCTAAGCCTCAGTGGTGGTAGTTGGGTAGTAAAGACATCCCATGTGTGGCTGAGAACTAAATCTGCTAATCTCAACATTTTACAAGGTGACTGCTGTCGATTGCAAAATGTAGTTTATATGACAATGGTCGAGAGAGGACCAGGTTTATGGATATAAGCATAAACATTTAAAAGTTAATTTGATAGTGTGATTATTTAGCAGAATGAAAATACTTTTTATGCCTTAGAGGCTATGAGTTCCAGAAACATACACTCTTAACCAGGATTCAAGTACAAAGAATGATGTTCCCTCCTCTGGGACTGGCCTCAAACTCAATAAAAATACTATTAATTTGTCCTTAATAGTCACCACAGTATTGTGCCAGCATGAACATCTGATCTGACAGGTCAATATTGCATGCAAGATCTTTCCTCACCCAGAAATTGGCAATGTACATGCTGTCACTATGAAATGCAGAGGATTACAGGTGGATCTATAATCAGAATGTATGGTATTTTCAACACTTGAATCTTACCCTCAAGTGCTAGTGGGAACAAGAGCAATGATAATAGCCTGTGTTGCTCTGGAAGCTACAGGGAGCTCCTGAACCAGTGACTCATAGTAAGCTATCCCACGTTTTGTTATGTAATTTTTGTTTACTAACACATGTGTTTTTAGATCAACACTAACCACTTATAGATGGCAATTCCCTTCAAACTATTTTTTTATTTTTTTTATTGAAGAAAAAAAATTTCCGCCTCCTCCCAGCCTCCCATTTCCCTCCCCCTCCTCCAACTCCTTTCCCCCTCCCCCACTCCTCTCCCCCTCCCTCTCCAGTCTGAAGAGCAGTCAGGGTTCCCTGCCCTGTGGAAAGTCCAAAGTCCTCCCCCCTCCATCCTGGTCTAGGAAGGTGAACATCCAAACTGGCTAGGCTCCCACAAAGCCAGAACATGAAGTAAGAACAAGACCCAGTGCCATTGTCCTTGGTTGGATAGGGGAGCAGGGAAGCACATATCTTAATTAAGGGAGCCATCTTAGGGTTGGCAAGAGACTTGGACCTAGAGGGGCTCCCAGGTGCCCAGGGCGATGTCCCCAGTTAGTTCCTGGGGCAGCTGAGGATAGGGAACCTGAAATGACCCTATCCTATAGCCATACTGATGAATATCTTGCATATCACCATAGAACCTTCATCTGGTGATGCATGGAGATAGAGACAGAGACCCACACTGGAGAACTGGACTGAGCTCCCAATGTCCCAATGAGGAGCAGAAGGAGAGAGAACATGAGCAAAGAAGTCAGGACCACAAGGGGTGCACCCACCAACGGAGACAGTGGGGCTGATCTATTGGGAGCTCACCAAGGCCAGCTGGACTGTGACTGAAAAAGCATGGGATAAAACCCTTCAAACTTTTTAAAGTTGTATTTTGAAATTAGCTTACTGACTTAAGGTTTCCTTAAGGCCTTTTCGTAGGCCATTAGTTTTAGTTAACCCACCCATGAGCTCTTCTCCTCATTCTCCCTTCTCCGCTTAACCCTTTAACCCTCAGGATCCCTCCCTCCTTTAACTTTACAGATGTGTCCTTCTGTCTTTACACTTCTTTTTTGTTAAGTTTGGTTATGAGTTAGTGGCCTTTCATGTGGTTTTTCCTACCCACTTCATTTGGATTAGCCCTGACTTTCACTCCCTGATTTTCCCCAAACTCCTATGCCCCTTCATTCTCTTGTCTTATGGCAGCCAGTATTCACTTAGCTAGCTTCATTTTACTTATATTCTACTATTTCCCTCCATTAACATTCTTAAATCTTTGGTCTGGTGATAGGAAAATTGGAAGAAATCTTATTTCATCACTATTCAGTATCAACAGGGTTTCTTTTACTTTAAGTATTACATATAGATGTACATTTCTGAATATAAAATATAATTATGGGTTCAGTTCATAATTATTACTGAAAAAGGAATACTTTAATTTATACTGGCCCATTACTTAGCTTTAACTTTATACTAATGGCATTTTTTAAGTTCAAAAATGTAATATATTAAAAAGTTGACATTCAAGTGACAATTTAAGAAAATTTTTTACTGAGTGATTAAGTCAAAAGAAGAAAAGCACATTTAATTTTCCATTAAATACCTGTAAATCATTGAAGATCTTTCTTAATGTGCTTTAACATCTACTCTGAGACCCTCTTGACTAAGGCACCATCCAAAAGCAGTCAGGTCTGAAAGAAATTAATATGCAAATTGAATGACTTCAGATCTTCTAGATTTCAATATATATTTTCTGTATAATAAATATTTTTGTAAAACAATTAACCATTATTTCAGTGTATCATAGCAACACATGATTCTAGAATTCAGCAGGAGTTTGTGCATGTGTATGTATGTGTGTCTGTGTGTCAGTGTGTGTGTGTGTTTCTTGAGGAATTGTAAAACATGGATTAAATTTCTCACTCTATCTTTCTTGAAACACACAAACCATCATTTCACAGGTTGACTTCAATCACTACGGATGTCCATTTATTCTTTTAAGGGACATTTATTGCTCTTAAAAGAGTAATTCTTTTTCTATTTAGGCAGCACTCCATTACATTTCCTTCATGCTCAATTCTCTGATGCAATGTTCAGCTTTAGTAGATATTTTATACTCTTTGATTCCTAATTCTTAGAAAAACTTAAACAAAAGAAAAAAAATGTTGCTTTCAATTCATCAGTGTAAATCCTGGGAATGAGACTGGGGACATGATAGAAGAGGATGCTTCTAAATCCATCCCACCTAGTAACACACCAAACAAATCTCTACTCTGGGACCAGTTCCCAGACAGAAAACCAGAGCATGATGATGAGAGACCTCTTTATAAGGCAGAAAATCTAAAGCACACTGACTCATGACTTGTGGCTAGAGACAGTGCTCCACATCATGACAAGAATCTCCAGCCTTCAGCTTCCTTCTGTATAGAGAAAAATTGAGAATTAGCATGCAGTTTTCTAATTCTAAGATTCCTTGTTGGGTCATTTTTAATTCCCACTTCAGTGAGGTTCAACATTGCACACATGAGAATTTCCCTAGACCAGGAGTGCTCTCTAGACCTGGAACCCTCCTCCCCTATAAGCAGTACAGACAAGTGGCTTGAAAAATGCATCACTTCTTCCTGCTTAGAAAAGGCTAAAGATACTCTTCATGTGGCCCTTTCTTTGGATAACTTATGAATTATGAATTTTAGCCTTAACAGTAGCAGCCTGGGTAGCAGATTGCCACTCTCCATGTCTCCCTCAAGACGTGAGTCTAGATATGTTAATTCCTTTAGAAATGAGCTGGTCTCCACAACAAATTTTATTGCTCCCTCTAGAGGAGCAGCATGTCAAAGCTCCTCTCTTGGGGACAGAAGGGACACGGTATGTGCGAGTCAATCAAGACTATTTAAAACAAGTCCTAGATGTAGACTTCTGCCTCTGTAAGTAAGGAAGAGAACAGACAATTAAAATGCAGTTCCAGGAATCAGAAAGAGTGACAAAGTAAGTCTTCTGTGAATGGGGAATCGTCTCTCCAGAGACAGAGCAATTCAGACAGATATTCATGCATCGAACACTGTTCACAAGTCCTATAGGAACAAAGTGAGAGACAACAGTGACTCCTTTTATTATACAGAAGAAAGGGTGACTTAAGAAAGACAGGACATAGAGAAATTCTATTTCAATTTGCATTGCCACTTAACTACAGCACAGCTTTACTGCAGCACAGCTTTCTGTGTGCTTCTAAGACTATAGTTTTCTGCATTGTGAGATTCAGGCACACAAAATCTTGGGGACACACCACCACTGCCGTAATATAAGGAGCTTATCATGGATCAAAACCCCAACCACTGTGGATAAAGCAGGCTCAATAATCATAGCACTTTGTCAGAGAGGGACTTAGTAAAATACTAGTGAAACCTAGTCCTGAAGATACGGTGAGAGTTCTTGTCTCTAGGCCATGCATGCATAGCCTAGGGAACATGCCCAGTGTCAGAGGAGGGCATTCAGACCCACAAATAATAAGTGTGTAAGGTACTGGATGTGTTCATTTCTGCAATGTGATCACTTCAAAAAGTATTTTGACAACAAACATCACACTACTCCCTACAAATACATCTGGTTATTATTTATGATTGAAAATAAAATTTGAAAGCTATAAAATTCTCTTTCATCATTTCAGGTTCCCTATTCTCAGTTGCCCAAGGTACTATCTGGAGACATCTCCCTGGACACCTGCGAGCCCCCCTAGAGTCAAGTCTCTTGCCAACCCTAAGATGGCTCCCTTAATTAGGATATATATTTCTCTGCTCCCGTATCCACCCTTCCTTTATCCCAACCATCCCATTCCCCCAAACTCCCCCCATGCTCCCCTTCTCATGTTTCTCACCCCATTTCCCCTTAGCCCCATGCCACCTCACCCCCAAGTTGTTGTGGGAGGTCCTTCCGCTCCTCCAGCCTATAGCCACTGAGATACCAGCCCATTGGGGCATGGTCTCTCTCCCTTTAAAAAAGTGCCCACTTCCCTCTCCTCTCTCTCTTCACTTCCTGCTCCGCTGGTGACTAGGCTCCCTTCCTGGTTGCACAGAGGGCTGACGGTGATCTGGAAGTTTTTTCCCCTTTAAATAAATATCACCCTATTAATCATAATTCCAAACTGCTGTGGCATTGTTTGTGACTTA
>NC_022010.1:58191903-58209912 GCF_000317375.1 Microtus ochrogaster
GGAGGGGGAGGGGAGTGGAGAGAGGTACGATGTGTGGGAGGAGGGGGAGGGAAATGGAAATGGTGAGGAGGCGGAATTTTTTTCAACAACTAAAAAAAATAAACAAAAAGAAAATTATCTTTGGCAGTGTGTTATTATGTATTTCTATTTTTCCTGCATGCACATATAAACTAGTGCATTTTAGGCCATATTCATTTGTAAACTTTCACAACTGCCTTCTTTTATTCATTATAATTTGTATTATTTTGATGTTTTTTTCTCCCATATAATTATTTAATTGTTTACATCTTCATTTTCCAAAATTTATTTATATAAAGTATAGAATATTCTAAGTAGGCAATCTCATTCTCTTGTCATTTTTCTCCCCATGTTTTTCATATAGATTTTATATCCTCATCCATTTTAAACTGCTTTTCTCATTTAAGAATCACAAATTCTTAAACAATAAAAAAGTGTACTGATCAAATACAACTTATATCCTTCCCCTCCAATCCATCCAGTATTATTTATACCACTATCCCCTCCACACCAGTGTGAAACAAGCAAACACACAAACAATAAAGAATACTAAATCTACTTGGTGCTATCTGTATACTCATGGTTATAGGCCATGTAGAGCCTCTAAGAGACTGTATCCTTGAAAGAGAGTGACCTTGCTTATCCCAGCAGCCGTCAGTTTCCAATAGCTCCTCAGCTAGGGGAGGGACTTCATGAGCCCCTTCCATATTCATGCTAGAACTTTGCTGGACTGATCTAACAAGGGTGTTGCATAAGCAGTCACAGCCATGTGGATTCATATGCACAATAACACTGCCATGCCAAGCATATAGTTTTGCAGTGCCCATGGACACCCCTCTTATTCTTGCAGTCATTCTGCCCTCTTTTCCAAAATGATCCCTAAGCCTTGGGGAAAGGCATGTAATCCTATTGTTGCCCCCATAAAACTCTCTTTACCGTAAGTAATAGCTACCACCTTAAGGTAAAGGCTGTAAAGGGTATTCTCAATATATATTCACCGAACATAGACACAGCCAATTTTACTTTCAAAAAATCTAGGTGTAAAACCAAGTTTAACCCAATGAAAGGATAAAGAGTGAGTTCAGTACATTACCCTTGCTGTAAGAAATCCTTCAGCTGGTAGCCTTTAAGATACCAGCCCACTTGGGCGTGGCCTCTTATACTATAAACGCTGACGTAAAGCATGCAAACTCTCTCTCTTCCAGTGGCTGGATTTGGTTCTTGCTCCCCGTTCATGCAGAGGACTGTGATCTGTGAATATACCCCTAAATAAATAATCCCTTATTATACTCAGTTCTGAGCTAGTGTAGGATTTGTTTTTAGTGTCTGTTTTCATATCCTAAACAACAACAACAAAAAAGAAGTCATTGAGGCAAAAACAAAACAGAGAAATACTGAAGGTTAATACATCATCAATAAAATGGACCTAACAAACATCTACAGATTATTCCACCTCCACAAACTAAAGATTGCAACTCCTTCTCAGGAGCCTATTAAACTTATTCAATTTCTGCCTCATACATTCGCTGAGTTGATGGTCTGAACATTCAAACTGTGAATCAAAATGAAACATTTGTTTTTTAAGGTACTTTTATGTAACAATGGGACAAGTAACTCACATATTAAGTAAAGTTTGCAGCAGTGAACTAGGAATTGCAGCCTTTAGCTGTGAATGAATTTCTAGTATAAACAGAAACAGGCTGATAGATATGAATCTATTTTCATTCTTCTACATGTTGATGTCCAGCTATGCCAGCACCATTTGTTAAATATGCTTTTTTTGCATTTTATATTTTTTGCCTCTTTGTCAAAAATCAGGTGTTCTAACGTGTGTGGATTAATATCTGGGTCTTAGATCCAGTTACATTGATCCTCTTGTCTGTTTTTATGCCAATACCAGGCTGTTTTCAGTAACAGAATTTGAAGTCAGGGATTGTGATGCATCCAGAAGTTCATTTATTGTACAGGATTGTTTTGGCTATTCTGGGTTTTTGTCTTTTCAATTTATCACCATGCACAAAAATCAAGTCCAAATCAATCAAAGACCTCAACATAAAGCCAACTACACTCAACCTCATAGAAGAGAAAGTAGAACGTACACTTGAATGCATTGTCACAGACAACCACTTACTAAATATAACCCCAGCAGCAAAGACACTGAGAGAAACAATTAATAAATGGGACCTCCTGAAATTGGAAAGTTTCTGTAAATCAAAGGACATGGTCACCAAGACAAAACAGCAGCCTATAGAATGAGAAAAGATCTTCACCAATCCCACATCAGACAGAGGACTGACCATCAAAATATACAAAGAACTCAAGAAATTGGTCATCAAAAGAACAAATAATCGAGTAAAAATTGGGGTACAGACCTAAATAGAGAGCTCTCAGCAGAGGAATCTAAAATGGCTAAAAGCCATTTAAGGAAATGCTCAACATCCTTAGGTATCAGAAAAATGCAAATCAAAACAACTGAGATTCTATCTTACACCTGTAAAGAATGGCCAAAATAAAAAACACCGATAAGAACTTATGTAGGGTGTAGGGCAAAGGGAACACTCCTGCATTGCTGGTAGGAGTGCAAGCTGGTACAGCCCTTTGGATACCAGTATGGCAATTTCTCAGAAAATCAGGAAACAACCTACTTTAAGACCCAGAAATACCACTTTTGGGTATATACCCAAAGGATGCTCAGTCGTAACACAAAGACATGTGCTCAACTATGTTCATAGCAGCATTGTTTATCATAGTCAGCACATAGAAACAACCTAAATGCCACTCGACCAAAGAATGAATAAAGAAAATGTGGTAAATTTACACAATGGAGTACTACACAGCAAAAAAATAATGATATTTTGAAATTTGCAGGAAAATGGATGGATCTAGAAAACATCATATTGAATGAGGTAACCCAGATCTAGAAAGACAGTTATCATATGTACTCACTCATAAGTGGCTTTTAGATATAAAGTAAAGAAAACCAGCTACAAATCACAATCCCAGAGAACTTAGACAACAATGAGAACTCTAAGAAAGACATACATAGATATAATGTTCAAGGGAAGTAGAAAAAGACAAGATCTCCTGAGTAAATTGGGAGCATGGGGACCAAGGGAGAGAGTTGAAGGGAGGGGAGAGAAACAGAGGAGAGCAGAGAAAAATGTAGAGCTCAATAAAATCAATAAAAAAAAACAGACTGATAAAGCTTGAACACATCTTTTATAAAACCAAGGATGAGAAGAACTCATCAATGAATGAGTTCTCTCTATGTATGAGAAATAATTTTATTCTCTCTGAGATAAAATAATATACCAATTTATTATTCCTTCAGAAAATAAAAAAGTATAAAGCAATCAACAAAATTTTAGAAGGTGGTGAGGATGGCACATACATGCCATGTAAAACAAGTATCAGGCAATGTGTTTTTGTTTTCTTAATTAACTAAATGATTCTAGTTTCTGACAACTCTACAATGATTTATCTAAGCCATAATTAAAGAAAAATTCAATCATCCCATATATGAAATCATCATTATTAATGATATACCATATGGTTGTCTATATGACTTAATGATAAGAATGAGCATCATAATTAATAAAAAATCTGAATACAAAATATAGAAACAAATATAACAATAGCTAGGGCCTAAGAGATTGTGGGATACAAATGCAGCTATACTTAGGAAAAAGTATTAAGAAAGTTTTGATTTCTTTTCATAGCACGACAATTTGCATGGTTTCGTTGTTCTATAACACTTCCTCTACAATTCTCTGCTAAAAAGACTCAAGCTGCAGCCTTCTGGTTACACTCCACACATCATTACCTATTCCTTTCCTCTAAAAGCAAACATGCCACTCTACAGAGAGACATCAGCATACTAGGTAGAAACGATGCATGGAACTGTTGCTCTGTACATACTCAAAGGACTGAAACTGAATCACCTTGCTAAGCTGGTGAGACATCCTCACATATTTTTCAGGTAATTCTCCAGGCAGATTTTGTGAAATAAGCCTCTTAGACAACTGTTGCTTCTCAAACACACTGGATTCCTTCTGCTTGAAGCCTTGCTAAATCCACGCTCTTCCTTCAGGCCTTACATGTCACATGCTATCCCCTCCTCGCAGAAGTTGTAATCATCTAACAGCTCTCTCTCTGTCTGAGCTTCTTTGCACATGTCTCTTTGTCATGTTTTTTTTTTCCTTATTTTCATCATCATCCTGTATATCCACCTCCCAAACAACTGAGATACTCATGATGAGTCATTGTGTTGTTTTTGTTATTCTATGCACTTACTATAATTCTTTAGACAACTGGTACAGCTAACCCCCAAGTAGAAGAAATCTGGAACACCTAAAGAGCAGCATTTATCTAAAAGGTTTATTTCATAAGATCTACCTGCTCCTTTATCTTAAGCATATGAGAATGTCTCATCAGTTTAACTGAGCAGAATAATTTGCTGCAATTTGTTTAAAAGTTATTATTTTGTATCATTGATGTAGCTCCTACCATAGGGCATGGTTCTTGACTCAAAAATGCATGATTTAAAATAAGACATGTACACATCTGATTGATAAGTTTCTTTTTATATAATTATCTGTTGTATGTTCCCAAATTGTAATATTTAATAATAAATATGCAAATATGTATACATTATACATGGCTATAAACACTACAAATGTTAAAATCAAAGTATTCTTGCCAATTCAGATACATTTCAACATGGGAAAGAAAGAAAACTGGGAGATCATGCACAACTCTCTGAGATATTGATCTAAATTCTTCCAAAAAATGAACAAAAAAGAACACTCATATTCTACATACAAGGACTTGCTTTACATATCTTGAACATTTGCACACATTTCTGTACCTTATTTTATCTTTAATGGACTTTCAGACAGTAATAATACAGGTAATATGCTCTTTCTAGAACACCAGTGACTTGCCACCAACTCCTGTCTTGGCCCTCCTAGATCAATGAAATCTGTACCCAAATATCTGATACAAATATCTTCCCTTTGTTTTAAAAAGTTATCCAGGCTACATCTTTGAAATGCAGATATTTTACTGTAGAATGCTTCTTTCTCTTTTAATATTAGGTCTGCCTGTCTCAAATAAACAGTGTTATTCTTTGGAGAATCTCTATATTATTGAGGCTGGCACATCATAATTCGGCTTTCAATTGGCAAGAATCAAAAGACAATCAAGATCACCAAATGTCTAGTGAAAACAGACATCGTTCATCCATTCCAATAGGGGAAGACAGTACCTCTTAAGACTTAATGCAAGGAAGATTGCCAGGGGATCTCATTAAAATGAAGACTCAGTAGATCTGGAAAGGAACCTGAGAATGAGTTTTGCAAGCTTGAAGATTATGTCAGTGATGCAGCTCCAGGTTATAATATCTGGGTTGCTGATTACTGATTAGAAAACTGAGAAGTTATGAGGTGTGATTTTTATCATTAATGTGGATGAAACAACAGAAAATCATGTTGTGTTAGAGAACAAGAATACAAAATGAATCAATAATAGATCCACTTGAACAAAAACTTGCCCAGAAACTTTTTTCTATTTCTCCTTGTGACTTGACTGATTCCCCTGTAGATCACAGTCCTTAGATTCCCATTTTCATATGGAAATTTGAGTCAGAGTTAGAGACAGAAAAAGTTCACTATTGACCCAGAAAGAGTGCAGATCCCAGTTTTTACTGAAGATTTGTTTCTCTGGAAAAAGAATTTGTTACCAGCAACCCTTTCTCCCCCAAATAGGTATAGGTTGATGTTCAGTTTACACATACACATACAAACACACACACACACACACACACACACACACACACACACACACACACAGTAATTTTGTTAAGCTAGCCTAGCTTTATGCCAAACCTCATGTGATAATATAGGAAGAGAGAAATATGAATGCAATATGAAAACAGCCACAGACCACTGCGACCTTGAAGAATTTTTTAACACTAAGTCAAAGAAACTTATTCTTAGGAAGTTATTGGGAGAACTGTCTCTGTCCAGGACGACTAACTGATTGCAATTGTGTTGAAATATAGGAAGATAGATATCCTGGAGACAAAGGTGATCTATTCTATTTCAAGAGTTATAGCTTCACTATCCTGAGCCTTCACACTGCACACACTAGAAAGCTAACCCAGTTTAAATATTATTTGGCACAAGATTCCTGTATTTTATCACTGTCCTACCTGACAGGCTCAGTTCCTGCCTTAGAGAGAAAAATGTGACACCCCCACAGATCCTGAACATGTTCCTTTGCAAAGATGTCTTTACTGTGAAAGACTTTGTTTTACTTTCTCAAACATCATTCCTCAGCTGCAGCAGTTTCTCTCTCACTGATTTGCTAATGCTACAGGGAGAGAAAAGAACGCAGGGACACCCCTGAAGACACAAGCATTATCTTGGTTTGAAGTCACCTGAAGAGTTCACTGACTTTTTCAACTTAGCCATTATACCTATGACATTTCAGATCAAAGCCAAATTCTGAGTGGAGAATCCATACTTTTATTTCTCATTTATTATTTCATTTTGTTATTGGAAATAACAAAGAAGAAGAAATGAGGAAATGTTATTCTTCTAGTTTGGTACCCTGAACAATATTTTCAGATTTTTGTCATAATAAATCTTTATTTCTTAAAACTCAGATGTGGAGCTTATATCATTTCTTTGCTTTTTTTTTTCTAAAAAGCTGGAAATTGGCATTCTACCTAGAGTTTAAGTAAAGACTTATGCTTTTAATTTAAGAATTTAAAATGATTTTGCACTAATGGCACCTTCATAAGATTCCTACAATCTAAAATAATGACTAAAAAGGATAATGTAAAAAGGCATTGGCTCATTGTGAACGTTAAAAGACAATGATAACTAATTGCCTGAGGCTGCAAGCGTGATGGCAAGCCTTAAGGAAGCAAAGAAGAATGCTGCTTCCTAATAGGTTTTTAAAATATTTATTGCCTCAATTATTTGCGAACCTTCTTGAACCCAATCCTTGCCCCAGTCTTCCTGGCTGTTGTTTTTAATTCTTCCAACTCTCACTCAGGATGGATTTTATTTCCTGGTGGCATCACATCCTCCTGTAGGAGTTCCTAAGCCTCAGGCCAAGTCTCTGACTGACTTTGCTTTCAGAAAACCTTTCATTCCCTGCATTCTTTCATCCTAATCCACAGATTTACATAGAGATTTAACAGAAACTGAAAATTTCCCACAATTTCTACCCTCTAGTTATTGGAGGTTAAGGTCTAGGTCACGACAGACTGAATATCACTGTTTTAACAATGATATTTTAGCACCAGATTTGTCTTGTTATCTTGGTAGGGTATGTCAAATGAAAGACTCCTACTTAAAATAACTAAGATAAATTTTAATAAGAATTCTGATGTTGATTTCAATGGTATTATTTCTACAGATCAATCAATCGTGTGATAAAATTCAATCCACTACTTGCTACTAGCTCTGGGGTTCAATTCTTCCTAGCATCCACAAGTTAATAATCTGTTGAATCAGAATATTTCTTGAGAAGGTTTTACTAGTTTAAAGTAACCTAGAATTAAATGCTAGCAAATTGCTTTTTCTGCTTACTACACAGAAAATATCTAATTTGATAAACACAAGGGGAAAGAAAGATAGGGACCAAAGTAACAGTGAAAGCTTCCCTCTTAGACTAAGGAGTCCCAAAATATTTCTAACCTTACTTCAAAACATTTGCTTGTACATAAACTTTATATCTATTCAAAAGTTGCAACAAAAAAAGATAGTGGGGTTCCTTTGTATTCCTCACTTAGATTTCTTATTAACATCGAATGTAATGGCAGTATAATTATTAAAGCTAAGATACTAATATTGATACAACGTCATGAAATAAACTCCTGACTTTGTTTAAATTTCACTGTCGTCTTGTCCAGTGTCTATTTCCATTTGGCTCTTTCTGTTCAAGGGTTACACCTTGGATCCTACTGCCATGGCTTGGCACTCTCCTTTCCTTTCATGACATTGGCATAGTTGAAGCATACTCATTAATTATTTTGTTTCATATCCCTCGGTTTCTATTTCTGTAATATTTTCTCATTATTCAAGTCATTATATCTTTAACAGTACACTACAGAAATGTTATAGAATGTTTTTTTATTTATTTATTTTACTTTTTGAGAATGAATCTAGACTGGCTTCTACATTACTAGGTAGCCAAGGATGACCTGAAACTTTTGATCCTCTGCCTGCATCTCTTGGGTAACAGGATGATAGGAGTATAGCTGATTAGTTAATGTTTTAGAGTTGTAATTTTCTAGCTGCACTGTGTACACGTGACTCATGAACTACATTTACTGGATGCTGTAGTTCACCATAAAGGGACTGGAAAGAAAGCTCATCAATTAAGAGCACTTGCTGTTTTTGTTGAGGACTCTAGTTGGTTTGTAGCACCCATACTTTGGTTCACAATCAACTGTACTTCTAGGTCCATGGAATCCAGTGCTATCCTCTTGGCTCTATGGGCTCATGCAGACATGTGATGTACATAAATTCATGCAAGCACACACATACACATACACACACGTTTCTTTAGAACAATGTACAGAAAACACTTTGTGTGATATCATTTCTTTTAAATGGCTACTGATACTAAGAGCAAGTTTAAGATTTACTTTATTTTTAATTATCTGTATATTTAGGGAGCTTGTGTGCATGTGTAAGTACAGATGTCTACAGAGACCAGAAGACTGAACCTTCTGGAATCAAGGTTATAAGTGCCTGAAAGCTATCCAACATGGGTGATTGGGAACAAATTTGAGTCCCCTGGAAGGGCATCACAGGATCTCTTAAGTGCTGAGCCATTGCTCTCATCCCTCAGGCACTTCAGTGTGTTTTAATGAGAACAACATGAGATTCTGTAATTAAAGTTTTCTACCTTCTCATGTCATTTGGTAGGTATCACTAGAAGCTGGTCAACCCATAGTAATGAATACTATCACCAATGTAAGCTAAAGTTTTCAGCATAAACTTTGAAGAGAAAAAAAAAAAACCTGTTTGTGTAGTCTCAAAGAACCTTCTCCAGAAAATTTCTCTGCTACAAATGGGAAAAGAATAATCCTATAGATGAATAAGTTGGATAATATCAAGTTAACCCCATGAAACTGTGAAATTTATTTGCTCTATTGTGAAAGCAAAGTATATTGAAGTAAAGACTTTTAGTTACTATAGTTATTACTTCATTTGTTTCTATTTCCCAAACCTTCTCTTTCTCTCTCTCTCTCTCTCTCTCTCTCTCTCTCTCTCTCTCCCTCTCTCTCTGTGTGTGTGTGTCCTGGCCTACCGAAGATCACAGCTGAGGGAACAAATGCATACAAATGTTGACTTGGGAATAAAGAAATTACTTTGTTTAGAATTTCTATGCTAACCAGCATAAAAATATGAATGGGAATGCATGTTTTAAAGTAACTCAACTTCTAAAAATACAGAATTCAGAGATTCTGCAATCTTAAGTATTATCAATAATAGCTACCTTTCACTTAAATCATAACTTAAGTAGGCATTGTCGGGGTTTCTGTCCTACCCAGTTCCCACAATCATTAAGTCCCAAAGAAATCACACAGAGGTCTACATTAGTTATAAACTGATTGGCCCATTAGCTCAGACTTCTTATTAACACTTATAACTTATATTAGCCCATTATTCTTATTCTTATCTGTGTTAGCCATGTGGCTCTGTACCTTATTTGGTTCGGCAGTCTCATCTTGCTTCTTCCGTGGCTGAGCCAGGACTGCGGAGGGAACTTTCTTCTTCCCAGAATTCTCCTGTTCTTCTCACCTGCCTCTACTTCTTGTCTGGCTATCCTGCCTATACTTCCTGCTACTGGCCAATCATTGTTCATTTAAAATATAATTGACAGAATATAGACCATTGTCCCGTATCAAGTAGGATTTTTCCTCTTTCAACAGTCTACTATATTATATGGTTTCCTTCTGAAATCGCTTATGTAATACTTTTCTATTTTCAAATGGATTTCCATATTACTATTGACATGCTTTTAAATCACATAATAAGTCACATTTAAAATAACCATTATTTAATATTAAGACGTCTTAGTGATAGTATAAAATATTACTGATATTTTACAAGAATCATCAAAAACCAAACAGGATTGAACATATGAAAGTTTTCAAAAGGTATAGAGAATATGTATCATTGGGGAATATCGTAGAGTCTCAAAAGAAATCCAAGAATCTCTAAACATCTGTGTTTAAATTCAAGAAGATAAATACTAAGTTTTGAGTGGAAGAACACTCCAAACACCTGCAACAGATTATAGAAAAATGTGAACAGCTTCTGACTATGCCATTACCATTTTCATCCCATTCTCCCTTTTAATTTTACTGGAAAAGACAAGAAAAAATTATTATGCAAAAATCTGATTATAGCCATACAGCAGACACCCTGAGATCCTTTGTGAAGCACAGCATTTAATGTAAAATCAGCTTACTATCACAGCTGGAAAACTGAGGATAGGGAAGCTACGGTATCCGTCAAGTGGTTTCTTCCAAGGAATATTTTGTTAACATTTACAAAGTAATGCCTATGATCAGGGAAGATGGAAGACTTTCAGCAGCCATATTCAGAGCCCGTGATATTAAAGCAAAGCTTTTATGGCACTCTTTTCCTATGATATGTGGGTGATAAGCAAGAAGATGGGGGATGATTTAATTTCACAGTTTCCATACCACACCAACCAGACTTTGTTACCTAAACAAGTTTTTTATTTAATAATAGTGCTGCTTCCCTTATTGCTCAAGGGTAGCCCCAAGAGCAATAGCAATTGACAGTCATGGCTGGAGTTCTCTAAGATCGCACTAACCAACAACTCAAAAAGACGTGGCCCTTAATTAGCAGTGGTCTTTTCATTTGATAGACTGTAGTGTCTGGGAGAGGTGTGTTCCGCCCATGTCAGGGTCACTCCATCTAAACCCCTTTTATACTTTATGTGTGTACATTTGTGGAAGCTTCTACAAACAGTAGGCTTCCTTTTTAGCCTTTTGAAATGTCTTTATTGTCAGTTATTCCTCCCTATAATTAATTCTTCTCATCTCTGCCTTCCCATTCCAGACACATTTAAAACTTCTCTTTCCATTATTCTCCTTTCACTCTTCATACCACCCGCCCTTCTCTTAAAATACTTTTTAGTCCTTTACTAGTTTCCTGTCTTTTATGAGTACTCTAAACAGACATATCTGAAGATTCAAATCTCATACCCCATGAGGCAAAACACGACACTTGTCTCTTCTCGGTCTGGGTTACCTCATTCAGAATGGTTATTTCTAACTCCAACCATTGATCAGTGAGTGGCATAATTTCATTATCATTTACATCTTAATAATATGTGATTATTTATATCTACCACACTTTCATTGTTCATTCACCAATTGATTGACATTTAGGCTATTTCATTTCCTTAATATTGTGTACAAAGCAACAATGACCATAGATGAGCAAATATCTCTGTAGTGGGAGATAGAGTCCTTTGGGGAGATAGTCAGGAGTAGCATAGCTAGATCATATGATAAATAGCTCTATTTCTAGTTGTTTTCTGTGGGAGCATCCACTCTGATTTCTGTAGCAGCAATACCAGCTTTCACGCTAACCAACAGTGAAAAATTGTTTCCTTTCCTCACCTTCGCATCTGCTCCAGCATTTGTTGGCTTTTTTTTTTCTTTTTTATCTTTGTCATCCTGGCTGGGGAAAAAAAAGCTTTAATAGTGGGTTGAGAATCTATCTATACATGATACCAAGATTTAAAAAAATAGTAATCAAAAGTTTTATCCAGCTCTGAATTCTGCAAGCTATAGATGTCACTGACATAGTAAAATGTGCCAACTGGTGTAATAGTAACAGGAATGTCATAGAGCAACCATGCAGTTTCTGGTTGGATGTAATATCTGGTTTTATTAACTTGTCAAAACTCTGAAGCTGGCTAGGTCGTATGACCTAGGTGAGAACCTATTATTAATTCTACTAAATGGACAAAGTATTAAACTACCCCTTAAGTACTTATCACCTTTATAAGTATAGATTAAGGCATCTCTGAATTCTTATCTCCAAAGCTTTGTTTGCAATAGATGCTGAGTGCTACAAAGACCCACAGCTGATCAGCATGTATAGACTAGAAGGAGATAGCAGTGCAGTATAGGATACAGGACAATCTGAGGAACAGAGCACAAGCGTTAGTAGTAAAAGTAAGAATAGAAATTTCTCAGGCCTGAAACCTGACAAATGGACTAGAAGACATAATTAAAGACAGACATGTGTTTTAAACCTACACAATAATAACATTATTTTTTAAAAGAGGCAAGGGAAGTGGACAGATTTGTGGTGTCAATAAGTGACACATACTTTAATTAAAATGTTAATATTAAAAAACATGCTTGAAAATGTAGGATACTGAATTTGGTTTGGAGCTTAAAACTGGTGGACAAAATACAAGAACTGGGATTCTTTGCATCAGAATGGTGGATCTTTTAAGCTATGCAACTTTAGTATAATATGTTCTTTGAGTGTCATTTTATTTATGTTTAATATGGAGATTAAGATTTCAGTCTTTTCTTCCTGATTGTTTTTCTGGTTTAAAAACAATGGCACTATTGATGTTTTTCACAAGTTAATAATCTGAAACTGAAGAATTTCAAGATATTCTTGTCAATACTCTGTGCAAAATAAGAGGTAAGGGCATTACTAAAGGAGAAACACTAGACATCTGAAGAATGTGTAAGGCAGAGGATCCGTTCCATTATTGGCAGAAGGAAGTGAATCCATCATGTAGAATTTTATTAATGTCTTTTTCAAGTTTCTTTTTAAATTCTTATATTTTAATATAAAGTAGTTCTGTATCACACGGTAGGGGAGTTTTTCGTCAGGACCTATGGTCAGCTCTGTCTCACCAGCCATTCCCAAAATAGCCATACAGAAACTTATTATTAATTATAGATATTCGGCCCATAGATTAGGCCAGTTACTAACTAGCTTTGGCAACACATATTTTTATTTGCCCTCTGGCACCTTCTTTCAGCATGGCAAATTCATCTACCACTTCCTCTACTACTGTCTCTAGATCCTCTGGAATCCCGTGACTCCGGTCCTTCTACCTCCCAGCTCTCTTTGGGCCCTGAAAATTCTGCCTAGCTGTCGACCAGTCAGCTAGTTCTTTATTAACAATGAGAGCAACACATTTTTACAGTGTACAGAAAGATCATTCCACAGCATCAAGTAAAGTCAGACACTCTTATAACGAAGTATATTTTCTTCTAGAGATTTAAAATTTAGTTTCTATTACTCAATGTTGATATTTTATACATAACAACTATGTTTTTATACTTTAGATGGGAACCCAATATCATTTATCCTTATCTGTGGCTGATTTATTGTTGCACTTATTTATTTATTAATATTTTCTTGGTTACTAGTGGAGATCAATGTGCTGCAAAGTCTATAGCCCTGGACTTTAGCCCGTGGTGGGTGGTCTCTTCCTCAGAAGCACAGGTACAGTCTGGAAAGGCTAGTGTGGGAAACAGACCAGCTTTGACTTCTGGGTGGTATCTGCAGGGCTCCAACGGGGACAACTGCTCTTGCCACTGAGGAGTACAGACTCAGCACTCAAGTACTACGGGCTTTGCGGGTGCCTGGGAGACAGACCCAGAACCTTCCAGCGCAGCTGGAGGCCCTCTTCCCTGATTAGTTTTGGCCCTTGTACTTCAGTGGCAGTTGTCTCCCTCCCCATCTTCATATTCTATTTATTTTTTTATTTAAATAACATTTTTAAATTGATTTTACATACCAACCAGCTTCCCCGCCCTATTCTTCTCTGGTCCTCTCTGCTTTTTTTTTTTTACCCACTTCCCTATCCACTCTTCTTCCATCTCCATTCAGAAAGGGATAGCCCTTAATGGGCTTTTACAAAGCCTGGCACATCAAGCTGAGGCGGGACCTAACACTCCCCACTCCCTTTATGGGGAAGAGGTTACCAAAAGGCAGCTGAGCACCAGGCAGAGGCTCTGCTATCACCGTTAGAGTCTTTACTAGCTGCATGATTGTCACACACATGCAGAGGGCCTAGGTCGGTTCCATGCGGCTCCCTGACTGTTGGTCCAGCATCCATGAAATCCTGAGAGCTCAGGTCAGCTATCTCTGTGTGTTTCCCCTTCATGACCCACTGGCTGGTACAATCTCTCCTCCTTTTCTCTGCAAAACTCTCAGACCTCAGCACATTGCTTGTCTGTGAATCTCTACTTCTGTGTCCAGCTGGATAGAGTATCTCTGATGGTAATCAGGGGAAGTCACCAATCTGCTTACAGTAGATGGCCAATTCAAGCACCCTCTCCACGGTTGCTAGGAGTCTTAGCTGGGATTATCCCTTTGGGTTCCTGGGGATTTCCCGGGCACCAGGTTTCTCCCTAACCCCGTAATGCCCCCCTCCATCAACATGTCTCTTTTATTGCTCTCATCCTCCATCCCGCCTTCACCCAACCTCCAGCGCCCAGCCTGTTCAACTGGATCCCTGTACTTACCATCCCTCAATCCTCCCAACTCCCAGCCCCAGTTTACCCAGGAGTTCTTTTCGACTTCCCCTTCCCAGAGAGATCCATGCATCCCTTTTTGGCCCTTCCTTGTTATCTAACCTCTCTATGGTTGTGGATTGTAGGTTACAATCATAGCAGCATTATTCATAATAGCCAGAACCTGATATAATCCAGATGCCCCTTAACCAAAGAATGAATAAGGAAAATGTGGTATATTTACACAGTGGAATACTACTCAGGTATGAAAAGTGACGACCTCATGAAATTTGCAGGCAAATGGATGGAAATAGAAAAAAATCATTCTAAGTGAGGTAACCCAGACTCAGAAAGACAAACATGGAATATACTCACTGAAAGCTGGCTATTAGAGTAAAGCATAGCAAAAATAACCTATAACTCAGTGGCAGTTATAAAGTCACTTGGGAGCAAGTCTCTAGGCCTTTAGGCAGGCAACTTCTTTAACATTACCTGGACCAATATAAACTATAAACAACATAAATGGGATTGTGGCATGGAAAACGAAGGGAAGAGATATTTGTCAAGCTAATTCTTTAAGTGGTTTGAGATTTAGCAAAATAATTGCTTGTGCTCCATACTCTAAAGAGTCAGTGTACAAATTTAACAAGTTGATGGAAGGTAACAATAAATTATCTGCCTTGCGGTCTGAATGAAACAATGTGATCTTAAATTTTGGTTTTGGATTTGGAATTTTTTTTTGTTTTGCCTTGTTTTATTTTGAGGCAGGGTTTTTCCTGTGTAACAGCATTATCTGTACTGGAACTAGCTCTGTAGACCAGGCTGACCTTGAACTCACAAAGATCCACCTGCTTTCGCCTCCCAAGTATCGGGATTAAAGGTGTGCGCCACCACCACCCAAACAGAAAAAAACTTAGTAAATAGTTTTCCCAGTGAAAGTATCCACTTTGACATCTTAATTCCTAATAAATTTTGTCAATCTAAAAATACTACTCACTTCAAAGGGAATAAAACATCATTTATTCTGGAGCTGAACATGACCGCCCATGGCCCTAGGGCCACAGACTCAGGTTACCCCAAATTCTGTTCCCTGTTCCAATTTTTAAAAAGCATATAGTAACAGAACTATAAATCAACACACTCATCAAATATATTGGTGGGTACATCAGGAAAGCAGGCTTTAGCAATACTCAAGGCAACTTTGCTATACTCCTAAGATGTCATTTGATGGATTGTGTTACACTTTTCATTGATGGAAGCCAGAAATCTGATTGAACATTTCAAAGATTTTTACCTAATAGTGACAAGGAAGCTAGGTCATAGGCACTGTAAAACTGGGTAGCTCAAGAGAACCTGGCTCTGGACTTGAAACATTCATACCCCTCCTCCATTGTAGTTCTGATCAGTCATGTGATCACCGCTTCTTTCTGGGAATTCTACTACACAGCGTGGATCTCTTTCACCTGCTGTACTCTGTTCATAATGATTTGAGTATTGCAGGTTTATTGCTTTGTAATAAAAGTTAAAATAAGTTCTATTTAAAGGAATTATTTTCTCCTTCAGAGATCTGTTTTGGTATGTAAATCACAACAAACTCTATACAAACAAAAGCCTTTTCACACTCTCTGTTCCCTTCCTATAGTTGATATGACCTTTTCCCTAAGACTGTACCTTGCTGTACTGTGCACTTTCCATCATTTTGACAGAACAGAGTGAGAAACAATATGTGTGTGTGGTGAGGGTCATCTTCTGGGCTCGCAGTTTCAGAGTTTTCAGGCCACCTTCACTGTTGGCTCCTGTCCTCCTGAAACAGGTATAAGACAGATAACAAAGACGGGGCATTGAAGAAAGAAACTGCTCACCTCACTGCGTGCAGAAGGCAGAGAGAAACAAACCATGGTATTGGGGACAAGATATATCCCCAGGGGGGAAATCTTCATTGCCCTAGTTCATCCATTTAGAGTCTCCTATTACACACTGATGGCATTCAATTATTAGTTTACCTATTGATGAGCACTAATTATCAGAGTCCTCATGACCCAACAACTTTCCTAAAGCTTTTTTGAACATTTTTCTGAAAGTGGTGGGTTGTTCAGCATATGAGTTTTCAGAGGGCCATTTCTTATCCAAACTATACCACACATCTTGATAAAATGTGGTATGGTGACCAATTATCCCTTCCCACACTAAACTATTTTTTTTTAACTCGTAGCAAAGTTTATGTATTTGACAGAGAGTCTCTCTATGTAACCCTCCCTATCCTGTAACTCTTTTTTAAATTTTATTTATTTTTATTGTTTTTATCAAGCTATATATTTTTCTCTGGTTCCTTCCCTTCAAACTGTTGGGTTTTTTTTTTTAATTAACAGGTATGAATCTATCTTATCCTAGGTTTTATCCTAATGCTTAAAAAAATACTTACTTATGCATGCTCAAAACAAGCTGGTAGGGAAAGTCTTTTATTTTGAGTAGGCGGATGAGGAAACTGGCAGTGCCAATAATATTTCCAACACCAAACACTGAAGAAGCATCATAGATAGGTAGTACCCAAGCTACCAATCTTTATAGTTTATTATTTTCATTATTGGGCTGTACTATTTCTTTATCTGCAAAAGTGCTTTAACTATTTTTAGCCTTTTGAGTCCATATAAATTTGTAACTTGCATGAATTATAAATTTGCACGTCTATAATTTATCATCAATGTACCAAATGCTCAGAAAAATCCTTTGTGGATTTTACTGAAATTTCATTAAATGTATATGATGGCTCAGGAATAATCAAATACCCAACCATTCTTACTGTAAAATTCAAGCTAGAAATTATCACTGGGCTTCAGGGGATAGATAAAGACCTTAAAGCACTTCTTATTTAATTAGCTTCAATTTTGCTGTCAAAGGAGTTTGAATGTTGTTCTACGTTTATTCCTGTTGCTATGATAAATACCCTGAAGTCAAGCAGCTTGTTTGAGAAATGCTTTATTTAGTGTATAGTTCCAGGTTACAGTCCATCGCACTGCATGGAAGTCAAGGTGGCAGGAACTGGAGAAGCTGGTCACCTCACATCCACAGTTAAGGAGAAAAACAAAACACCACTGCTTACCTTTTGGCTATTAGCGGGTTCAGAGAAAGAGTCAGGGCTTCCCACACTAACAATTGTAATACAGGCACGTCCTCAGACGAAATTATGCTAGACATCCTTCATTGAGATGCTCTTCCAGGTGATTCTAGATGGGAGCAAGTTGACAATTAAAACTTATGGTCACAGAAGTCAAGCTGTCTTTTTTTCAGACCACTTTATAATGTTGAGGCTATGACATGTGCTTCCGTTGTTCAGTAAATGAAACGAGGTCTCAGAAGTACAGAAGAATAAAGCAATCATATCAGTAGATGATCTTGGCATTGTTTGCTTTATAGACCCCACACCACCATGCACA
>NC_022010.1:58210012-58214668 GCF_000317375.1 Microtus ochrogaster
GTAGGTTACAATCATAGCAGCATTATTCATAATAGCCAGAACCTGATATAATCCAGATGCCCCTTAACCAAAGAATGAATAAGGAAAATGTGGTATATTTACACAGTGGAATACTACTCAGGTATGAAAAGTGACGACCTCATGAAATTTGCAGGCAAATGGATGGAAATAGAAAAAAATCATTCTAAGTGAGGTAACCCAGACTCAGAAAGACAAACATGGAATATACTCACTGAAAGCTGGCTATTAGAGTAAAGCATAGCAAAAATAACCTATAACTCAGTGGCAGTTATAAAGTCACTTGGGAGCAAGTCTCTAGGCCTTTAGGCAGGCAACTTCTTTAACATTACCTGGACCAATATAAACTATAAACAACATAAATGGGATTGTGGCATGGAAAACGAAGGGAAGAGATATTTGTCAAGCTAATTCTTTAAGTGGTTTGAGATTTAGCAAAATAATTGCTTGTGCTCCATACTCTAAAGAGTCAGTGTACAAATTTAACAAGTTGATGGAAGGTAACAATAAATTATCTGCCTTGTGGTCTGAATGAAACAATGTGATCTTAAATTTGGGTTTGGATTTGGAAATTTTTTGTTTTGTTTTGCCTTGTTTTATTTTGAGGCAGGGTTTTTCCTGTGTAGCAGCATTATCTGTACTGGAACTAGCTCTGTAGACCAGGCTGACCTTGAACTCACAAAGATCCACCTGCTTTCGCCTCCCAAGTATCGGGATTAAAGGTGTGCGCCACCACCACCCAAACAGAAAAAAACTTAGTAAATAGTTTTCCCAGTGAAAGTATCCACTTTGACATCTTAATTCCTAATAAATTTTGTCAATCTAAAAATACTACTCACTTCAAAGGGAATAAAACATCATTTATTCTGGAGCTGAACATGACCGCCCATGGCCCTAGGGCCACAGACTCAGGTTACCCCAAATTCTGTTCCCTGTTCCAATTTTTAAAAAGCATATAGTAACAGAACTATAAATCAACACACTCATCAAATATATTGGTGGGTACATCAGGAAAGCAGGCTTTAGCAATACTCAAGGCAACTTTGCTATACTCCTAAGATGTCATTTGATGGATTGTGTTACACTTTTCATTGATGGAAGCCAGAAATCTGATTGAACATTTCAAAGATTTTTACCTAATAGTGACAAGGAAGCTAGGTCATAGGCACTGTAAAACTGGGTAGCTCAAGAGAACCTGGCTCTGGACTTGAAACATTCATACCCCTCCTCCATTGTAGTTCTGATCAGTCATGTGATCACCGCTTCTTTCTGGGAATTCTACTACACAGCGTGGATCTCTTTCACCTGCTGTACTCTGTTCATAATGATTTGAGTATTGCAGGTTTATTGCTTTGTAATAAAAGTTAAAATAAGTTCTATTTAAAGGAATTATTTTCTCCTTCAGAGATCTGTTTTGGTATGTAAATCACAACAAACTCTATACAAACAAAAGCCTTTTCACACTCTCTGTTCCCTTCCTATAGTTGATATGACCTTTTCCCTAAGACTGTACCTTGCTGTACTGTGCACTTTCCATCATTTTGACAGAACAGAGTGAGAAACAATATGTGTGTGTGGTGAGGGTCATCTTCTGGGCTCGCAGTTTCAGAGTTTTCAGGCCACCTTCACTGTTGGCTCCTGTCCTCCTGAAACAGGTATAAGACAGATAACAAAGACGGGGCATTGAAGAAAGAAACTGCTCACCTCACTGCGTGCAGAAGGCAGAGAGAAACAAACCATGGTATTGGGGACAAGATATATCCCCAGGGGGGAAATCTTCATTGCCCTAGTTCATCCATTTAGAGTCTCCTATTACACACTGATGGCATTCAATTATTAGTTTACCTATTGATGAGCACTAATTATCAGAGTCCTCATGACCCAACAACTTTCCTAAAGCTTTTTTGAACATTTTTCTGAAAGTGGTGGGTTGTTCAGCATATGAGTTTTCAGAGGGCCATTTCTTATCCAAACTATACCACACATCTTGATAAAATGTGGTATGGTGACCAATTATCCCTTCCCACACTAAACTATTTTTTTTTAACTCGTAGCAAAGTTTATGTATTTGACAGAGAGTCTCTCTATGTAACCCTCCCTATCCTGTAACTCTTTTTTAAATTTTATTTATTTTTATTGTTTTTATCAAGCTATATATTTTTCTCTGGTTCCTTCCCTTCAAACTGTTGGGTTTTTTTTTTTAATTAACAGGTATGAATCTATCTTATCCTAGGTTTTATCCTAATGCTTAAAAAAATACTTACTTATGCATGCTCAAAACAAGCTGGTAGGGAAAGTCTTTTATTTTGAGTAGGCGGATGAGGAAACTGGCAGTGCCAATAATATTTCCAACACCAAACACTGAAGAAGCATCATAGATAGGTAGTACCCAAGCTACCAATCTTTATAGTTTATTATTTTCATTATTGGGCTGTACTATTTCTTTATCTGCAAAAGTGCTTTAACTATTTTTAGCCTTTTGAGTCCATATAAATTTGTAACTTGCATGAATTATAAATTTGCACGTCTATAATTTATCATCAATGTACCAAATGCTCAGAAAAATCCTTTGTGGATTTTACTGAAATTTCATTAAATGTATATGATGGCTCAGGAATAATCAAATACCCAACCATTCTTACTGTAAAATTCAAGCTAGAAATTATCACTGGGCTTCAGGGGATAGATAAAGACCTTAAAGCACTTCTTATTTAATTAGCTTCAATTTTGCTGTCAAAGGAGTTTGAATGTTGTTCTACGTTTATTCCTGTTGCTATGATAAATACCCTGAAGTCAAGCAGCTTGTTTGAGAAATGCTTTATTTAGTGTATAGTTCCAGGTTACAGTCCATCGCACTGCATGGAAGTCAAGGTGGCAGGAACTGGAGAAGCTGGTCACCTCACATCCACAGTTAAGGAGAAAAACAAAACACCACTGCTTACCTTTTGGCTATTAGCGGGTTCAGAGAAAGAGTCAGGGCTTCCCACACTAACAATTGTAATACAGGCACGTCCTCAGACGAAATTATGCTAGACATCCTTCATTGAGATGCTCTTCCAGGTGATTCTAGATGGGAGCAAGTTGACAATTAAAACTTATGGTCACAGAAGTCAAGCTGTCTTTTTTTCAGACCACTTTATAATGTTGAGGCTATGACATGTGCTTCCGTTGTTCAGTAAATGAAACGAGGTCTCAGAAGTACAGAAGAATAAAGCAATCATATCAGTAGATGATCTTGGCATTGTTTGCTTTATAGACCCCACACCACCATGCACACACACACTCACACATTAGAAAGGTATCTATGAAGTATAAACCAGAAAACAAAAACCCAGCGTTTTGTTTTGTGTCTGAGCCCTGACTTACTAACCTTTCTCTGGTGAGTAATTGGTTCCTTTTTATCCATCACTGTTCCAGATAGTTTTTGCTTCCTAATCTATGTCAGAATCTGATGAAACAAAGTAACAATTACTTAGGATACAATAAAAATTAATGTGAATCCTGCCTCCAGGATATGGCAGGATATGGGTTGATTTGATTTTAGGTATCATCTAAACTCAATCTTTTAATTAATTTATCATTCAAATTTTAAATTCAAGTATTTAAGACAGTTTTATAGATAAAAATTTAACCTTAATCTATACATATAGCCAAATAAAATGTTTTTTAAAAAAACTTTCTGTTTTCTTTTATTCCTTGATTTGTAAACTGGTTAAATGACTTTCCCCTTTAAAGTAATGATTTACCTTTATATTCAGATGAGTTAAAAAGTGTTTTAAATTGCCACATATTTTTCTAGCACTTGGTATACAGTAGCTACTCCACAAATGTGCAAATGAACAAAATAGATCATTCTCTTAAAATTTAATACTCATTACTTCTGAAAGAAAATTTAGTTGTGAACAAGATTACAAAGTAAAAATAAAAAGAACAGCAGTAAAATGAAATACTTATTCTCCTGCTTCAGGATAAAAATAGCAACTAAATTTATAACTAAACTTTAAATGAAGTCCTCAACACAAATCAGTGGAAAAGCAGAAATACTATGGGAGTATTACAGTATCTTTTTCAGTAATTTCCCTTTATTTTATATATGGGTGTTTTGCATGCATATAAGTCTGTGTACCACATACATACCTGGGGCCCATGGAGGCCAATAGAGAGAATCCAATTCCCTGAAACTGGAGTTACAGATGATTAAGACATCAGTGCTGGGTATCAAACTTCAGTTCTCTGGAAAAGCAGCCAGTTCTCTTAACCACTAAACCATCTCTATAGCTCTTTATAGCATCTCTTATTTAAATTAAATTAAACATTTAGCCTCTAACCATAATACTGTCTATAATTATTAATGTTTAAGTATAATTATTCTCAGCCAATTATTTGTTCTTACTTTTATTTTCTCATCTTGTCAAAAAAAGTTTGTGTTCCTTAGATCTGTAGTCTTTTTTATGACTCAATGCCATAGGACATGGCCAGTAATGTCATAAGTTTCTAAGGCACGATTGACCTGGGAAAATTGTAGAGTCAAATCTCCATATGACTCAATAAAACATAAACTTTTTTTGTGTGTGAGACTTGCTGTCCCACACTTTCTAAAAGTTTTATTGCTTTTATAGGAAGTCATTGTTTTTTACC
>NC_022010.1:58218442-58224179 GCF_000317375.1 Microtus ochrogaster
GAAGAAGAAGAAGAAGAAGAAGAAGAAGAAGAAGAAGAAGAAGAAGAAGAAGAAGAAGAAGAAGAAGAAGAAGAAGAAGAAATTGTTAAAAGAAATACTAAGATTTGAAGATTAAGACTTCAGGATACTTCATCTGTAATCTCTGGCACAGGCTTCCATCACATTTACCTCATACCCATTTAATCTCAAATACTTGGACAATACAAAAGACATTGCCTTTTAGACAATTTTATAGGTGTTATCAACTGTAAAAACTCTTAAGAACTCTGTATGTGATTGCTTCAGTTGGCTATGAAAGCTGGTCCCCTAATACCTTCCCATTGAATACACAAGTAGACTAAGCATCTCAAAGGTCTGGGACTTACATGGTCACGCTGATGGAAGAGAAACTGGTCACTTAAACTCAGATTTCCTGCTGCAACTCTGATGTCCCTCTCCATTTTCTAACTCCTTTCTTCTCCTTTTCTAACTCCTTAACGTGCAATACAGAATGATATGTGAATTTCTCCTTACCTTTCCCAAGTCCTGATTCTATTGTAATTTTCTTTAAGCAAGTGTTTCCATAGCTTTATCCACTTAAATGTTAATGCTTAGACTACAATTAATTTTTCTTGTTCCCTTGGCATCATAGCATGGCAAATTTTCATTTCATTTGGGTTTTAGTTGGGTACTTAGAAACAGTGATGTTAGGAGCTTTATGGAAAAAGAAAAAAAATAACAAAAACAACTTGGGCCAAACAAGATGAGTGTAGTCATTGTTTTACAAACTCATCATTTTAAAAGCAGGAATTGTGGCCTCCTAATAGAAAAACAATATGAGAATTTTGATTTTAATTACAGCTTTCTATAAAACCCACCCTTTATGTGAAACCAATAGGAAGCCGCTTTTTATAGGCACCAATTTATTCACTCTTTTTATCACTTCAAACTGAACAATAACTTTCATAATTATTTATTATTAAAGGAAGCTAGTGTGTGGACTACTGCCATAATAAATAGGGGCAAGTGTGAATTGAATTGAAAGTTACAGAATAATCTAAACACCCTGGGTTTGGTTCAAAAATCTAACTGACTGTGGATAGGAGCTTCATGTGACTTCAGAGAATAAACCAAAGTAAACAAATGGGTCACCAAGGTGTTAACAATAGAAGCAATTTCATTTGTGTCCACCAGGCAGTCAGCGCTGGAAGTATCCTACCCAGGTCTGCAAATTACAATGTGACCTTTCCAGAAGTGGGCTTTCTTTTGGGACCTGGTTTTACAAAAGCTACAACAACAACTGAAAATTGATCTCTAGGCATTCAGAGCTGCCTGGACTGTTAATAGACTAAGATCTGGAATGCTTAAAGAGAAGAATACTATAGAAATTGACTGAAGAATTCACCCTCACATGTGAATGCTTCTGTCAACGAAGGAACTGGACTACTCTGGGCCTACTTTCACTGTGATTAAGTGTTTCTGAGGCTACCTCAAATAATGTCGTTCATTGCTTATCACATAATTCTAGGCATCTAGTTTCATTTTCTACTTGTGGAAAATTGTTATGGTACTGTTTCACCAATTTGTTTTTTTTTTAAACAAAACAGAAATATCCCTTGCTCAGGCAGACATTATTCTAAGAGAACCTCTTATTTTTGACAAGTTGATACCTGATATACTTCGATTAATTAATTAAAAATGTTTGGACACTTACTTGATACAGTGAATGATTTGGTGGGTTGATGAGTTATTATTTATAAATATATTTGATGATGTAGTTTTTATGTTATTTGTGTTGGGCATGCTAGCAAATATTCATGGCATTCTGCATACTGTTCTCACTGTCCTAAAAGTCTATGGTGCTAACAGTTCTTTTTTTAAATTTATGTTATGGTTAATATGGCCAACTTGACAAATTTAGAATCATGTAAAACAAACTTCTGGACATATCTGTGAGGTAATAACTAAATCAAATTAACTGAGGTGTGAACACCCATACTAATGTCCAAACAAATAAAAAAGAAAAAGTGAGTTGAGCACCAGCATTCTTTACTCTTCATTTTCTGGCTGGATAGAATGTGAGCAGTATCCTTTTAGTACTGCCATGGTCAGCTTCGTTTTGAACTATGATCCCAAAGAACCACCTCTTCCTTAAAAGGCTTTTGTTTCAATATTATTTTCATAGTAACAGAAAAAGTAACCAAGACATACATATTGTCACACACAGAGATGACTTAAAAACAAAAACAGAGAGTATAATATGTAAGCAAAAAAATTTCAAGGTTCCAAAAGGAAAGAAAAAAGGAAAGGAGAGAGAGAAAGAGAGAAAGAGAGGAAGGAAGGAAGGAAGGAAGGAAGGAAGGAAGGAAGGAAGGAAGGAAGGAAGGAAAAGCCCAGACAAAGCATTGTGAAAAAAACAAACAAAAACAAAATAAATAAAATAAATAAAAAGTAAACCATTGAGTTCACTTTATGTTGACCATCAATTGCACAAGGCCTGCCCTTAACTGTGGTTTATATACTCAGTGAGACTCCATTGGAAAAACTAATTTTCACTTTTCCAGTGGTTATCAATTAAAGAGGACTTCTAGGTTAGGGATGGGTTCTAATGTCTAGTTCCCCATTAGCATTGGGACCCATCTTAGTTTTTTGAGATCATGTACATGCTGCCATAGTCTCTATGCGTTTATATTTGAGTCAGTCCTATTGTATCTAGAAGGTCTTTTTGAACTTATACTTCTGACACAAGATATTGTAAAGAAAAGAAAGAGAGAAAGAAAAAGGAAAGAAATAACCCCTTGGTTCCAATTCAGGAAATCAGTTCATATACTCTAAAAATCACATATCATTTTTCTCTTGTTTAAATTGGGCAATTCATTCTAAAATAAGATCAAAGGAATATTGAATAATCACAAAGAGCTGCATAAAACCAATTTATTAAAGGGTTGCAATGAAAAGGGACAGACTCACAGATAGAGAGAAAAGGTTGAAGCCTTGTACTGTCTCTCCACCATCCTGATCTCCCCTCATGCTAAGCAAGAGCCAGAGCAAGAGAATATGCATGTTTCTTCTTGCAGTTTATAGTGCAATCATAGCCACTCAGACCATTCCCAAGGGGCTCATATTCCAAAAGCTAATTACTGAATGAATTCCCTTTTATCTAAATAAGATATCTTTATCTAATGCAAAACTATATACAATAAGAAAAAATATCAAATATTGCCTGGGAGAAAGGAAAGGTAAAAAACATACACAAAAAATAGAACTACAACCAACATGAATAACATCAATCAAGAAACACATGCTAAATGTCCAATCAACAGGTAATTAGTAAATAACAGATTATTTCAATAGTTATTTTATCTTGAGGAATCTAAGTTTTGTACCTAAAATGTCATAGCTAAATTATAAAAGGAAAGTAGCCATGACATCTAGCCTTCAATCCCATCAAAGACCTAAAAAGAAAAAAAATAATATTTCCCAAGTAAGCAGGAAGTGCAAGCAAGAAACTTCTAAAAGGTACAGGAAATAAGAAAAATAGCTGATTACCTGGACAGTCACCCAAAATCTCACTTGCAATGTTGGGGCAAGCAACTTTGGCTAAGGCCTAGAGTATCTGACATACCAATTTTAGAAGCAGAAAAATTTGAAAGACTGTCCTACCTGTCTTGGCAAGGTTCAGCAGTTACTTTTGGCTATATCCTGTTTGTCCAGTTTGGACAGTGTCCACACTTTCAGCAGTTGAAGCAAGGGCAGTTTTTTGTCCAAAGACTAATTTTTCCAATAAGAAAACAAGTTCCAAGTATATTGTCTTTGGTGCCCAACATTCTTTCCAAAATAGGACAGGGCTTTCAGAAGCAATTGTGTCTCATGTCAACAGAATCTTGAGTTATTAAAATGTTTAAATACTGTGTTGCTTATATAGGTTAATGAATAAAGAACTGCTTTGAGCCTATAACAGGGCAAAACAGAACTAGGTGGGGAAAACTAAACAGAATGCTGGGAGGAAGAAGGCAGAGTCAAAGAAAAGTCATGGAGCCACCAGAGACAAATGCAGAACTTTAACTCATAAGCCACAGCCACATGGCAAAGCACAGATTAATATAAATGGGTTAAAATAATATGTAAGAGTTAGCCAATAAGAAGCTAGAGCTAATGGGCCAAACAGTGATTTAATTAAAACAGTTTCTGTGTGATTATTTCAGATCTAAGCTGCTGGGCAAATGGAAAACAAGTGGACTCTCCCTGCAACAAAATACCACTTTCTACAGGTCTATGAAGTATTTGAAGATTGTCCACCTATGCCGAGTACATCTCTGTGAATCTAGAGAACATGAATAAGATAAATAAAAGTATGATAAACATGGGTGACTATTAACCTGCAATTCTTAAACAACCTATATAGCTAAAATACTAAAGTTTTATATATGGACATAAAAAATCTTTAAGCAAATGTGCAGCATGAAGGCAATGACCTCAAAATTGTAAAAATATAAAAATATCTTGATAAATAAGTAGTGCAATAGGATGACAAATATCCTTAAATTGCATCAATATACAAATTATCTAAGCAGATGTAGAAGCATCCATATGTACAGTATGACAAAATAAATTTACGTTTGTATACAAAATATTGCAAACAGAAATAGAAACATACCAATATAATAATATAATTTGAATTTGTATCAATATACAAATTATATTAAACAGGAATACAAAATAATTTTGTATATGTGTCAATATACAAGAATCTATACCAATGTTAACTGTCTGTAACTAACAGTTCACAAGTAGATACAGTAATCTACCTATTATTCTACCCCATCCATTCCCTCTTTTTTCTTTTCCAAAATGGATTCCTGAATCTAAATCCCATTATTCTGCCCCCAACCCTATGGGACTAATAACTAACTCCTAACAGACAACGATTATCCATAATCCTGAGAAAACAAAACCTGTTGGGAGAATGGGCATCATTTTCTAGAATTACTTCCTATGTCATGGAGGTGATGATATTTCTATTGGATCCTGTTAAAACTAAAATGGTTAAGTCTCAAGAATATTGTCTGTAACAATTGTCAATGGTCTATGAGTAGTGGATAGGGTTTTTCTGAAGCTTTATCTGAAGCTCTGGCCAGAGTGTTGTAAGAAGGCCATTTCAGCTACACAAATTGGAATCAACTTGAGCAGGTTGTAGCCCCAAACTGATCTTTTAGTGGTGCTAAACAGCTCAATGCCATCATATGAAAAAGGTATAACCATTGTTGTGGAGCCCTGTCTTCTTTCTGGAGACTTCAGAGAGTACTGTTAGGAAAATTTATTGCTCACTGTGGAAAACTTAAACATTATTAATATCAAAACAGAAAGTTTAAATTTTAAGATAAATATTCAAAGGAAGATACCAAAGAGTCAACAATAAGTGTGGAGAGAAATGGAATTTGTGGGAGAAAAGAATTTTGACAATAGTCCCTAGAATTTTGGTGTTTTTCTGTCCCATACCAGGTGGCTCTTCTGACACAAGACAGAAACGGTGAATTTTTCTTTTAATAACATGCTTGGATTTAGAGAAGCAGAGAGCCATGCTCCAAATCCAAAGCCAGTTTTGATTTTTAGTTGAGTCAAACTTACAACTTTTCTGAGAAGCAAAGAGATATTAATGTTTAGGTAGTAAGATTTTACCCTTCAGAAAATATTGGTACCATAGACCAACATTTTCTTTGCTTGGTAGTGTTTTTGTTGTGGTTGTTTTTGTTTGTTT
>NC_022010.1:58224279-58235590 GCF_000317375.1 Microtus ochrogaster
TAAATAAATAAATAAATAAATAAATAAATAAATAAATAAATAAATAAATAAATAAATAAATAAATAAATGCAGATCCCTACCCCAACCTTTGTGAGTTTTTCTTATAGCTGGTAGGGTCATCACATCGGTGGATAAGCTATCATTTCCAAGAATTTTCTTTTGTTTGAATGGAATTTTAATTAATTTTGATGGTATCCATAACCTTTCTTCTCCTTTTGAAACAAGGGTAAAACTCCTTTCCCACCATAGCACATGTCCTAGGTTCCATTCTGAGGTCAACATATCTTTGAAATATACAAGCTGATTTAACCAAAAAAATTTTTTTCCATTGTCCAATGTCTCTCCACTGTTATTATTTCTTTCGCATTAGCATTAAGAAAACTTAAAGTTAAGAAAGCCTTATTCAATCTATGTCTGGGATCATAGTTTCCCCTACCTGTTTATTAATCATTTCTTTTAAGGTGCAATTAGATCTCTCAATGACTGCTTTTCCTATAGGATTTAGTGGAATGCCTGTAATATGCTTTATGTAATAATATTCAAAAAAACTGTTTCATCTTATAAGAGACATATCCTGGATCATTGTCAGTTTTAATTTGTGGAGGTATACCCATGATGGATATAACATGGATATAACACATGATGGATGAATATAACAGGTGTGTCATTACAGAATCAGCCCTTTCAGAAAAGACCTTGGTTCAACAAGCCGACATGCACATACTTCAGATAAAAGACCTCACTAGCTCAATCAATAGAGCATGAGACTCTTAATTTCACATTTATGGGTTCATGCCCCACATTGGGCAACAAATATTGCATAATCACACAAAGGTGAATAAAAACAATTTATTAAGGGGTTGCAATGGAAAAAAAATGAACTCACAAATAGAAAAGACTGAAGCCACCACTGATCCTGTGTTGTCTTTCCACCATCCTGGGTCTCCTTTCATGCTATGCAAGAGCCAGAACAAGTAAGTGAGTGTACTTCTTGCAGCTTAAAGTGCATACATAACCCTGCAGACCATATCCAAAGGACCAGTAGTCCAAAAGCTATTTGGCTGAATGAACTCCCACAATAAAGGAATCCCTTTCCTAAATGTTTCTGAAACAGTGTCTCACTGTGTAGCTCAGGTTGATGCCAAAATTATCAAACTTTCATGTCAGTCTCCAGACTATTTATTGGGATTAAGGTATGTTCCATCAAGCATCTCTTACATTATGGCACAGTTGTTCATAGCACAACTGTGGGAGTCAGTTCTCTCCTTACACCATATGAGAATCAAGGATCAAACTCAAGTTCTCAGGCAAGGAGGTGAGAACTTTCACCAACTAAGTCATCTCAAACTTTTAGAAATTCTTGTCTAGATTCCTCTGAACCAAACATAAAAATAGTGTCATTTGTATTAACTGCTCCTTATTATCCAATAACTTTCACCCTCATACTTTGTAAATATTTCTAAAAAACTATTTTATTGGTAACAGACACTAAACATGCTCTCTTTTGTGAAGATAGAGATAGTTGGCATGAAATCACTTACAAATAGACTTGCTTTTGGAAAGCAGTTGTGCGCATATGGTTGTGTAATTATGGCAGGTGAACTGGATTCATGTTATGATTTATATTTTTATGCCTAGTAGCAGATCATAAAGAAACAGAGGCTAAGTCAAATTTATTAATTAGATATGCTGCTAAAGATTCTAAACCATCACCTCTCTTGTCCATGTAAGTGATAGAGAGTTTTTCTGATAGAAGGTACTTTAACTAAAAGTGAAGTATTGTATAAATATATAATTATAGTGATGATTGCATACAGTGTGCATATGTGTGTTAGCATTGAGAAAAGAAATGTAGATGCCTAAATAGTAATTCTATTCTAGTTGGCAGTATTCAAAATGAGTCATTTGCTAATAATCTTCCTTGAATTTACTTCCTCTCAATAGTAGAAAAATAACATAGCAAGATTCATGATATGAAAGAAAAGGTACTGAGTAAGAAAAATATTACATTATACAATAAGGAGTGGGGGAAAAGAAACATTGCTGATAAAATATAAAGTTGAATTGATTGTAGATTAGACTATAGCAACTTGCATAATAGAGTACAAGCAATTATTTAGTGAAAATTCATTGATCAGACTTAGTCTGACAAAGAAAAGCATGAATGAAATTTGTGTCCCTTCATCTACTTTAGAATAAAGCTGAGGGATCATAACAGATGCAAACTTCATCACCAAACAAATATTATTGTTGCAAATACTGAAATTAAGGCACCCAAACACAATATAGACACAATGTTTACAGCTTCAAGTGCAGGCAGTTAGCCAAAGCAAAAATATTTACTAGTTGTGAAATACCCTACTTAAAGTTAACAGCTCTGGTCTCATATGATTTCCCTAGCATGATTTTCCAAGCAGTACTGACACCACCTGTCAGTACTTAGAACTTAGAAATGCAGGTGACTGAGCCAGGAAATCTGGAAGAGGGCACTCCTTCCAGGTGGTTCCCAGGCACAGAAACATTAAAAAAGACTAGCTTAAACTGTAGAGAAAGTAGTAGCAGTGGTTTTTATGCATTGAAAGAACAGCAGATAAAAAAAACAAAACAGGACAGGCAGTTCTGAGCAGGGACTCCAAAAGCTGCAGTTCCAGAAAGCCCTGGGTTCTCTGCCAGTAGTGCCACATGGAAGCTTTGGTTTCTTAGCTCCTGCTAAATGAGCACCCTTCCATGGAGGGTACACATCACAATGGAAATGAAGACTCCAGTCCACCCATTAACAAATCCTTCTAGTAAAGAGCTTTGTGGCTGGATCTACAGATTTCCATGCTTAAAATGTGTTATATCTATTCTATGACTTCAGCTTTTTTTTTACATCTTAAAGAAATCTTTTATTTATACCCTCAAAACTATTTTAATTGAAAATAGATTCTTCTCTCATACAATATATCCCAATCACATTTTCCCCTCCTTGCCTTCCTCTGCTTTTCTAGCTCCCCTCCACCACTCTCTCCCCCAGACCAAGTCCTCCTGTTTGCTCTTCAGAAAATAGCAACCCTCCAAGAGATGACAGCCTGAAGGGGGGAAAAAAAAACAAGATACAACATGACAAAGCTGAAATCCCTCATATGAAGGCTAAACAAAGCAACCCAATAGAAGGGAAAGAGTCTCAAAAGCAGACAGAGAATTAGAGATATGCCCAATCTCACTGTTGGGAGCCTGACAAGAACACCAAGCTAACAGCCATAACACATACTCAGAGGACCTGGTACAGACCCATGCAGGCCTCATGTTTGCCACTTCAGTCTCTCAGAGCCCATAGGAGCACTGGTTACTTGATTTGGTGGGCCATGTAATTCTGGTATCCTCCATCCTCTCTGACTCCTACCCTTTCCTCTCCCAATCCATGTGGTTCCCGGATTTCTGAAGAGAGAGCCCTGATGGAGACCTCCAGTTTAGACTCTCTAAGAATAATGCTTGGCTCCTGCTGCTGGAGGAAAACTCTCTGTTGATGACTAGACAAGGAGCTGCTTTATGAGCACAGCAGACTATCAGTAGATATCATTTCATGGATTTTATTGTTTTTTTTGTTTTTATTTATGTTATTTGCTTGTTTGGTTTTGCCAGTCATGTTTGGTTCTATCCCAGGTCTCTGAGATATCAAACCTCCCATTCCTGGCCATCTCGGCAGTGTAGAACATAGGTTTCCTCTCATTAGGTGGGCCTCAGGTGAACACAAATATTGGTTGGCCACTCCCACACGTTCTCACATCTGGCAGAAAAGACAGATTGTATGTCATGTGTTTTGTGGCTGGGTTGCTGTTGGGGTTTCTCTTTTCATAGTATACAGCCTACCTTCTGGTACCAAAGAGACTAGAATGTAGGGGTGGAGTCTTCAAGTCTCTATCATCTCAAACTCTCTACATTCAGTGAGCTGAGTGGAAGTTGTCATTAGCAACGGGGCCCTGTTGTCAGCTTTCAGAGGGCAATCTATTGTCCTGGCATCAACTTCGGTTCTGGGTTGTTTAGGAATCTCCATGGGACCTCCTTGGCCAACAACTCAACAGAATGTAACCCAGTTCCAGTGTTAGAAACCTTACGTGGCTATAAGAGGTAGCCTTCAGCTCAGACTCCAAATCCTTCATTACCAGGAGGCCTCACTAGGGTTACCCGCATACATGGCAGGAAGTTTCCACTGCACTAGGTTTCTGCAGCCACTCCAATGTCCCTAATTTCCTGTCTTCTACTCTTCCTGGGTTGGCTTCTTTTTGTTCTAGAGCTTTCAGGTATGCTGTTAAGTCACTAATGTGAGCATTCTCTGTTTTCTCTATGTAGGCAATTAATGCTATGAACTTTTCTCTAAGCACTGTTTTCATAGTGTCCCATAGGTTTGGAGTTTTCCTGCAGCTAGGCTACCACCAACCCATCCAGCCACCATACACATAACTACCTAAACCTTGCCCCCAGACACTGCCGAGATGGCCAGGAATGGGAGGTTTGATATCTCAGAGACCTGGGATAGAACCAAACATGACTGGCAAAACCAAACAAGCAAATAACATAAATAAAAACAAAAAAACAATAAAATCCATGAAATGATATCTAATGATAGTCTGCTGTGCTCATAAACCAGCGCCTTGTCTAGTCATCAACAGAGAGTTTTCCTCCAGCAGCAGGAGCCAAGCATTATTCTTAGAGAGTCTAAACTGGAGGTCTCCATCAGGGCTCTCTCTTCAGAAATCAGGGAACCACAAGGATTGGGAGAGGAAAGGGTAGGAGTCAGAGAGGATGGAGGATACCAGAATTACATGGCCCACCAAATCAAGTAACCAGTGCTCCTATGGGCTCTGAGAGACTGAAGTGGCAAACATGAGGCCTGCATGGGTCTGTACCAGGTCCTCTGAGTATGTGTTATGGCTGTTAGCTTGGTGTTCTTGTCAGGCTCCCAACAGTGAGATTGGGCATATCTCTAATTCTCTGTCTGCTTTTGAGACTCTTTCCCTTCTGTTGGGTTGCTTTGTTTAGCCTTCATATGAGGGATTTCAGCTTTGTCATGTTGTATCTTGTTGTTTTTTTTTTCCCTTCAGGCTGTCATCTCTTGGAGGGTTGCTATTTTCTGAAGAGCAAACAGGAGGACTTGGTCTGGGGGAGAGAGTGGTGGAGGGGAGCTAGAAAAGCAGAGGAAGGCAAGGAGGGGAAAATGTGATTGGGATATATTGTATGAGAGAAGAATCTAATTTCAATTAAAATAGTTTTGATGTATAAATAAAAGATTTCTTTAAGATGTAAAAAAAAAGAAGCTGAAGTCATAGAATAGATATAACACATTTTAAGCATGGAAATCTGTAGATCCAGCCACAAAGCTTTTTACTAGAAGGATTTGTTAATGGGTGGACTGGAGTCTTCATTTCCATTGTGACCCGATTGATGAAGATACCACATATGTTGGTCAAAGACTATTGAGCAACCATGTTAGTATGATCAGAAAGCTTCCTTCCTTCTGGCTAGCTTTCATAGTATTATAAGATGCTGTGTAGAATACTGGGTATGTGTGTATCAGGGGGAATTCATTAGCACTTTTACCCAGTTGTGAGGCTTGGGAACTACAATAGTGACCATCATGTCAAGGCACACACATGCTTGTATTAATGGCATGAATGTTATAAAGGTAACTAACTCCTTCTTAAGGTACATTTTACATTTCCTCCTGTACTATAAAGAAATAAGTAATTGAGAAATTGTATATTAGTCATAGGTAGTCAAATAAAATGTCCAGTGCTAGGAGGAAGAAGTGCATGTCAGGAGGTATAAATTTAGCCAAGAATCCACGGTTTAGGAGCTTATAGGTCTCAGGGATAGACCTACCACCGCCATTCTGCTAAATGGATAAAGTATTTAATTTGTCTTCTAAATTCATATCTCTTTATTCTTAAATTAGTGTAGCTCTCAGACCTCTCAGAAAAGTTTCCATGTGGCATGGAGTGTGGCTGACCTAGAAACTTGTAACTGCTCAAAGTGCATAGAATAAATTTTAATAAAGGGCTCAACCACAAATGGGACATACACACACATGCACACACACAACACACACACACACACATACACACACACCAATGCTAGGGACCATCTAAGAAGACCAGGAGAAAAGATTGTAACAGCTAGAATGACTCAGAATCTTCTGGACATGACAGGGCAACTCTATTCAAAAATTCCCAGCAGCTGTGATTGTTTGCAAAATACCTGAACAAATTCCACCCAAACATGGAGGGGTTTGTGAGCCACTTAACCTCTCCCAGGAATAGGCAGTTATTAATATTTGATAGTTTCTCGGGGGAGAGAGAGATAGTTTCCTTCAGGTCATAGCTACTAGAACATCAGCTGTTATTCTGTAGATGGCCTCCTACCCTTAAGTATCTGGGTAGCATGATCTGGATTTAATATGTTATTAAAAAGGGCAAAGGAGGAAACACAGTTAGGAATAAAAGGAGAGTATAGATCTGGAAGAAGTTGCAGGAGGAGTGGGGGTAAATGTGATGAAAATACATTATTTAATATTCTCAATAAATTAATGAAAATATTTAAAAATAACTCTTCGTAGATAAAACATTTCCAATAACTTAAGAATAAGGAATATAGAGTTTACTGCCTGCCACACATCAAATTATAATTTATGTGTAGTCAAAAATCCCATTTATCAACATCATAATAAAAAATACATTCTATTATACTGGCCAGGGAGAGAGAAAAGAATAAAGACAAAAATCAAGGCCCTGAACTAGAGCCCATTTTGATTTGTTTTATTCTACTGTAAAGTAAAACTGTCACTGAGACCTCATTCTGAACTCCCATTGGCTCCCTAGTCCATTTGCTCTCTGTCAAAAAAAAATTTAGACAAGACACACAGAGTGTAATGCTGAAGACAGGCAGAGTTTACTACACAGTAAGGGATGAGAGGAGGCTATGGTCAAAGAGGCCATCACCCTGATCCATGTTTTAGGCAGGTTTTATACTATGCAGAATATCTCTAGATCAGACAGCTTTCCTGATGGACAATTTCCTGTCCAGATGATTGATAGGTCCACTTGAATTGACTCTCACAAGAGAATACAATGGCATGACCTTATTCTTTATCAGAAAGCCTCTTGTTGGTGTAATCTTATAATATTTGATGTTTCTAGACTCAGGGTTAGGTAGTTATTGGTTAAAACTTCATATACTGTAAAGGATATTATGTTCCAGGACTGGGATTTATTTGAGGCCCCATTCCTCTAACTAGTATAGCCCTTGAAATTGTTCATTTTACAATCTATTTCTGAAAGAATGTTTCAATCCTAATACTCTCTAACCCTGCTAATATCTAACTAGCTAACAAAATTAAGAGTACTAAACTTCCTGTAGAGTTTTCTGCACTGTATATCAAGCTACAATACCAGACAGAAACAATTAAATCAAGATCCTTGTGGAAGAATCTAGAACAAAAAGTAATACCAGTTTTATACAACAATTAAATCATTAATATGAAACTCTTGCAAATTTACCTTCTAAGATGACTTTCAAAGAAAATATTTAGTTTCAAATATGAGTGCTTACAGCATGAGCATGAATTCTAATTTCCCTGAATGACATGTTCTACCATGGAAAAAGGGACATAAAGTTTTAGAGTCACAGAAAAAAAGTAAATAAAATAATTAGTACATTTCCTTATTATATTGATGGAACACTAGGTAATTGGAGTACAGAAAAGTATGTGACCATCTTATATAAGATTTTAAATGTGACCTTGCAGCATTCATAACTCTATTGTTGGTAGAAGTTAAAAGTTTCCTAAGGTTAATGGTGTGATATGAGAGTTTTGCATCCTTATCACAAATACATTATGTTAAAATAAAATGTTAAGGTAGAGCTAGAGAGAGAGAGTTCAATGGTGTAGAGTACTTACTGTTCTTCAAAGGACCTATGTTTGGTTACCTGCATAACATGACATCTCAAACCCACCTGTAATTCCAGTTTTCTGGGAACTGATGCCATCTTATAAACTCTTTGCGTGACAGGAATGTACCTGGCACACATATAAGAATGCCAACAAATACTCATACATATAAAAAGTATTTTTTTCTGAAGTGAAGGTAAATGCTAACAAATTTGATTAAGATTTTGCATAATTATTAATGAAAGTATTTAGTCAATTAAGCCAATCTAGAAAGCAATAGAAAGTTTTCTTTTCCATTTGGGATCCCTGCATACATTTTGAATATGGGTATGTGTTTAACACTGATTTCCATAGATTTGTCACAGTATTTATTTCTAGTTCATGATATATTAGTTAGGATTTTCATTTTGTTGTTATAACAATATGATCAAAAGAAACGTTGGGAGGAACAGGTTTATTTTATCTTATAGCTTGCATTCAATTATCTACAAGTCAAGGTAAAAATTCAAACAAGCTAGCAACCTGGGAGCAAAAGCAAATACAAACAGAGGCCATGGGTGTGCTGCTTACTGGCTTGCTCTCCGTGGATTGCTCATCCTCCTTTCTCACAGCACATCAGGTCCAAGGTTGCCATGGTACGATGTGGGCTCTCCCAAATAAATCATCAATCATGAAAATGTGCCACAGGCTTTCTCACAGGCCAGACTGTGGGGACATTTTCTTAATTGTGGTTCCCACTTCTAAAATTACCCTAGTCTGTGTACTTCTAAAGTTACCCTAGTCTGTGTCAACTTGACATAGATCTGGCCAGCACAAGGGGCATCTCTGTGGCCTATAGGTCTCAGGTTGTCTAAGATGGCTACAAATGTGTCAAACTCAAAATTATAAGCTTACTTAAAACACTCTCTCCCCCATGTGTGTGCCTTTTTTTGACTGCTCACTGTACAATTCTCACGCATGAACTCTATTGATGTATAGAACAATTTTATGTTTCAAAGTCACACAAAATGAATATATGTGTGCTCATACTGCCTGTGCCATTGCACCACATCAGTCTTACAGTAGTGTGTGGCTGCTGGTGTATTTTCCAGGTACAGCCAAATTGATTCCATCAGATATGGCATATGCTCATGATCACTTGACCATAGAAACAGAGTGATTTTCAGCTACAATTTATGCTCCCAGTGAAAATTAAAAGTTGTTAAGGCTATTTAGAAAATGGCAAGTGACTGGAGAAATTAGTCAGCAGTTAATAGCAGAGGCTGCTTTTCCTGAGAACTTGTATTTAATTCCTAGTACCCACATGGCAGCTTACAATTACCATCTGTAACTCAAGTTCCAGGTGACCCAACTCTATCTTCTGGTCTCCAGGGCACAAGACGTGCAACTGGTGTACAAACACACAGCAGACAAAACACTCATTTAATTAAATTAAATTAAAGTCAGATAATTATTTTTGACTATTAAGGATAACCAAACTCTCTTTTATGTCTCATAAAAGAGACATCCCATCCCGATACACAATCTACTATCTATTATGTTCTGCATTGATATCTGAGATGTAGAAGTTCCAAAACATTGCTTTTTGCTTTCTTGTCATTTAATTTTAATAATAAAGTAAATATGGCTCTTTACCTAATATTATTTTCTTAATCTCAGTATTGTTTCAACATTTCATAGTACCTGAGCTCCCAATGAGCAAAATTACATATGAAAGAATGTTGTTCAATACAAAGTGGATAAATAACAATTATTTTTCAAGTACAAAGAGAACGGATCATTGATTAATTTATAGTGTTTTTGTTCAAAGCTTTCAAGACTGTATAAGTATTACATACAAAATTATGCTTCCAAATTAAGTGCATAGCCAAGACTTACCTGGTTGTAAACCACAGCAATGGCTAGCAAGGAAAGATATAACCAAGGTTGCAATAATGGCACTTACATCTTAGAGGTCACCAAAAGCTACCTAACTGGAATTAGGACTCACTCAATAGAAGAGAATTCATGCATGAAGCTGTCAACCTAGACAACTACCTGTGTCTAGTGAGACCATGGACCTGGAGGAGAATCCACAACTGCACTTCCTAAACCATTATAACTCCCAACTGTATTTTAAATGCCTATCCTGATATATATTCACAGAAGTAAATGTATTTATTCTGTACAGCATATGTTTAGAGTCCATTTTTTAAGAAGATCTAGAAAGCTCTAATGAGAAGTCCAAAATGCTTGGACAAAGTTAACGAGGCTTTTGAATTTTTGAAAAGGATTCACCAGTTTGAATTCAAAACTGTAACTTTATGAAATAAAATCAAGAGAGTACAGTGTTGTAATTTGACTTTTTAATAGTAATAGTTTTTTTCAAAGTTAACTTGGTATCTTATCAGATAATTGGCGTCTGTGTACTATTGTAGGAACTGTCCTTAAGTTTATACTTTCAATAGAAACAACCACACAAAACTGATGAAGCCCCTGTTTAAACCTTTAGCAACAAGCAACATTTGACTATAATCTTTCACCTAGACTTTCAAGGTCTTCCTGTCTAAGGGTAAGAAAATCATGTCAGAGGATGGTAGCCTCACAATAAACATGAAGAACATTCTGGAATAGGAAGGAGTTTCTTGTCATGACTAAGAAGTGATCTTGGAAAAATGAATTTAAAAATGAATTCTTTGAATTGACATCCAAAAGGCTCAAGATCCAGGTAAACAGAGCAAAGTATTATAGAGAAGAAAGCATTAAAAAGTAAAACTTTCCAATTCTATAAATGGGTCCCCTTAAGAAAGTCATTTAAAATGGTTACCTGGTCAGTAAGGATATGCAATGCAGTAAACATCCACCTGTAATACCAGTACTCAAGAAGGAGAGGCAGACGGATCACATCCAAATATAAAACCAGAAGTTGAATGAACTCAACAAAGCAAAAATCTCCTACTCCTTCAAAATCACATTTGCCAAATATTAATTTGCAATCCGACTGAATGAGAAAAAAAACATTTCTATTACATATAACTAATGAAGAAATTGCATGTCAAATACATAAAGAAAAACTGTATATCACAAAGAGAAAAACAACATAAATGAGTTGAAAAAAAACATTTGAGTAACACTTCACAATAGATATGCTATTAATCAAAAAATACATTAAATAATGTTGGTTTGTTAGTTTCTTAGAAAAACACAAAGTAAACAGCAAAACTAACATAATAATACACCAATAAGGCAGTTTAAACTATTATGAATGACAGTATGAGAAGGTGATGGGTGTGGAAATTCCACTGCTCCTAGTTGGAATATTAAGTGCTATGGTCATGTTGAAAATCATTCAAACCCCTTCCAAAAAAAGCCCAGGACCAGATGGTTTCAATGCAGAATTCTAC
>NC_022010.1:58238225-58242400 GCF_000317375.1 Microtus ochrogaster
AAAATCATTCAAACCATTTATTATGAATTTAAACATTTTAATCATATGACTCTAATTCTACACATGAATAACTGAGCAAAAAATAAAATAGCATCTCTTCTCCTGGGTCTACTGTGATGTAAGCAAGTGTGCTTGATCCCACCACCCTGCCCTCCCACTATGGTAGCCCATGTCCTCAAGTCAAAAGCCCAAACAATCCCTTTCTACTGTTCTTGTCAGGTAAATATCTGGTCACACTTATGAGAAAGTTTGTAACAAGAATCCAGGAAGTTGCTATAACTCAACATGAACAGCACGTTGTTCATCCACCTTTGTTTGTAGAATAAATACAGAATAGTTTAGAGCTGTGAGCTAAGGAAGCATTAGAATACTGAAAGCAAGCAGATTAATGGCCAATTATATTGGAAGCATGGAAGACTAGAATGCCAATAGAAATCGACTGCAAAGATTAAGCATGTGAGGTCGTTCAGGGGAACGAGAATCTACCAGGAACTGGAGTGTGAATATTTGTGTTCTATTCTGGCAAAGGATCTATTTGCTTTTTACTCATGTCCTGAAAGCTTGAATCAGGCTGAACTAAAATGCATTGAGCAAAGTAAAAAAACAAAAAAAAAAAAAAACTTTAAAACAAGGTAATAATCAAACCACAATGTGGTTTTGTTCCCAGAACCCACATTAGGCAGCTCACAATTACTTGTAACATCAGCTGCAACATTAAACATCAGGGATTTAATGGCTGCCCTCTTCTGGCCTCTGAAGACACCAACACATATGACATGAACAATACATATATAAACACATATGTAATACATATAGATGTACACATAGATTAAAAATAAATATTTAAAAATGAAGACACATCTTAGGCCAGACTGAAACAGTATCAATGGTAATTTGAAGGAAGTTCCTCATTCACTGAAAACTGTAAGGTACATTAATCCAAACTTAGTTTTTAAACTTTCATTTTTTAAAAAGAGTTATTGAAAAAAAGACAGCCTGTGGAGTATCCAAGCAAGTCAATGTGTAACAGGGTCAGATTCCTCCCATTGATCCCCTGTGTTACTGCCCATGAAGCTGTAAAGGTGAAACCAAAGTTTCAAAGAGGAAGTGAAGTACATTATAAATTCCAGGAACACAAAACATCCACCCAAAAAGCTGCAGGCATGAAGCAGAACCACCCAACATAGACGTCACATATGCTTGGCCTCAGAAATGAAAAATTTATAACCCAGGTTATCTAGGGCACTGGAGCTCAGGTGATGCCATCATGAACTCCAGAAACTGGACATGGGGTTGCAAAGTTTGCTGTTTTTCCAACTTGTTGCTAATATTGCTTTAAACTTATTCTTCCTTGTTTATTCTCCTTTTCTCCATATTTAAATAAGAGCATTTTCTTTATGTCATAACCTATTGAAAGCTGTGGGTAGAAATTTCCTTTGAATTGAAACATTCCCTACGTGAATGAGGGTAGAAGATCAGAGGGACAAAAAACTTCATGTGCCTGGCAATACTGAAATTTAAAATATTCATAAGCCTCCCCCAGCCAAGGTTATAGGAGTAATATAAGGTTATAGGGAAAAGATTTTCATCAGCCATACTCCTTGGGGGAGACTCTGACCTATTGAGCTGCCTGCAATTCCTGTAGAAAGATCCAGAACTCCAATTTTAATGCATTTGCACCAAGGCTGGAATGGATTTTTGGTGGCACAGGTGACTTTGAGTCATGCATGCTCCACTACTTTCACCCAGACTGACTGTGGAGGAGATCATCTCAGTACACTCACTGTCTTACCAAGTTGGAATATGGTGGTATTGTTTCTTTTGTATTTTATCACTTCCGTGCCTGCGGTGAGTAGATGTTTGTTTCATCTTTCCCATAATAATGCTACATGAAAGAGGTTTATGAAGTAGTTTTTGATTTTACAGGAACTGACAATGAAAAGATTGCCTGAACCAGAAAAGAATGGGGACTTTTGAACCATGCAGAGACTGTTAAGAATGTGAATGAATTTAAAATTGTACAAGATTAATTTCATATGACCATGGGTCTCCCGGATGATAGAGAGAGTTGAACACTTGAACCAAGCTGGAGGAGCTATATTGATAAATTCTAGAATTTTAGAAGCCAGGATGTAGCCAATGGTAGTGAGTCACTAGTGAAGTGCATTGATGGCGTACTTCCTGTCTTGTCTTTCTGATTCCTGGTCATCTGAGATGTGTGCAATAATCTGCTACAATTGCCACAACAGCTACAAGTTGCTCCTCTGAAGATGCCTGATACGCTATGCTGAACTATAGCCTCAAACCATGAACTAGAAATAGATTGGTGACTTCCATAATTGCCATCAGAGATTATCCAGTAACTGGTGGAAACAGAGACAGAGATCCACAGACAAACTCTGTTCTGAGCTCCAAAAGACTTGCAGAAGAAAAACAGAAGGGATTGTACCAGCCACGGGAGTCATGAGGGGAGAACCCACAGAGACAGCTGACCTGAGCTGGGAGGAGCTCATAGATGCTGCTGGATCAACAGGAGGGACTCTGAAGGGGACTAACCTAGGCCCTCTGCATGTGTATGGCAATTGTGTAGCTTGGTCTCTTCGGCTTCTAACAGTGAGAGCAAGACCACTCCTTGGTGCTTAACTAGCTCTTGGTATCTTGGTCATCATGCTGCATTAGCTGGCTCTGTCTAGACATGAGGAGAGGAGCTTGGTCCTGTTCCAGCTTGATGTGCCATGCTTTGTGCAAACCCATGGGAGGTCTGCACCTTTCTGAAAGGAGATGGAGAAGTGGATAAGGGTGCAGTTATACAGGAAAGAGGAGGCGACTGGAGGAGAGGAGGGAGAGGAAACTTGTTGGTATGTAAAATAAATGAAAAAAAGTTATTTAAAATAAAAACAATTATCCCTTAAAACCAACAGCAAATCATGTATCTACCAAAATAACATTTACACATATATCATTTTTTATAAATGTTCATAGTAGCTTTATTGCCAAACTGAGATAATCAATAATCCTATTGATCAGCAAACAAATAGATTTTGGAATATAAATAGAATCTTAACAACAGTCTAAACAGCAAATATCTGATATGCTAAAATAGATTTTTAAAGTGGTGTTAAGAGCAAAATATTCTAGATAATATAAGGTACATATATTAGATTCTCATTTGTATATAAGTCTAAAATCGACAAAGCTTCACTTTAGTGACTGGTGGAGGAATGTCACCTGAGAATATGTGATATGGGCGAAAAGATTGATTACAAAAGTAAACAAAATACAGTTTAATGTAACAGAAATGAGTTGAAGGAGACTGCTCATTCATTTCCCTGCCACCCAGACTCCCAAAATAATAACACAGAAATCTGTATTAATTGCAATACTGTTTGGTCAATAGCTTAGGAATCTTTCTGGCTTACTCTTACACCTTAAATTAACACATTCCTATTATTTTATATTTTACCATGAGACTTGTGGCCTACCAGCAAGTTTCCAGCTGGGGGCTTGCATCTTTCTCCTCTGGAGGCTCCATGGCTTCTTATTAACTCTGCCTTCTTTCTCTCAGCATTCAGTTTAGCACCCCACACACACCACTGCCTATCTCTATTCTGCCCTATCACAGGCCAAAGAAGCTTTTTATTTATTAACCAATGGTATTCACAGCATACAGAGGGCAATCCTACATCAGAAATGCTAAATATTTCTAGAGACTCAATAGCATCACAGATTTATATAGCTGCCAAATGTAAACCAGCACAGTCAAACAGTTTCAAATTTTGTTATTTTTAATTTTTTCTTTTGTATAGAACATTTTGCACATAACTATAATGTATATTGGACAATCCCACCTTCCCAATTTCTTCTCCTCCTCCTCCTCTATCCCTCTATTAGATTCCCATTCCAACTTCATATGCTCTTTTTAAAACCCACTGAGTCCAAATAGTGTTTTCTCTTGTGGGGCCATCAACTGGAGAAAAAGCAATCTCTCATGGACCATCTTTGAAGAAAATATTTCCATTCCCATATTAGTCCTCACCTGCCAATATCTTCTCAACTAGAGGTGGGATTTTGCATACATTCAGCACACACATACACAGGCCCTATGCACCAACACAACAGAGAGAGAGAGAGAGAGAGAGAGAGAGAGAGAGAGAGAGAGAGAGAGAGAGAGAGAG
>NC_022010.1:58242500-58246062 GCF_000317375.1 Microtus ochrogaster
AGAGAGAGAAAGAGAAGCCTTGTTAGGGTTTTGACTGCCTTGATCTTGTATGGGTCTTTTGTATGCTGTCATAGCAACTGTGAATTCATGTGTGCAATTGTGCTTTCATGTCTGGAAAACAATGTTTCATTAACTCTGGCTCTTACCATCTTTCTGCTCTCTCTTCCACAGTAACTTATTATAGGCAATAAATATTCAACAAATTTAATTTAACAGCAAAACTAGTAACTAAATGGATAATCGTAATTACTAATATAATTCATGGATGGAAGCAGGAATGTGAGCTTATGATGATATTACTTAATTAGTTAATTCAAAAGAGAAAAACTAGAACTAGAGAGAGAATCCAGTGTTTAAGTGAAGTTGCTGTGTAAACATAAGGACTAGAGTTTGAAACTGCAGCATCTACATGAAAAGACATGCCTGACTCTATGTAAGTTAAATACAGAGGGAACAGACAAGTAAGATCCCAATAACTCTTTTCAGCCAGCTTAGCTACAAAAAGAGGAGTGTCTAGTTCAGTGAGAAACTCTGTCTTGGGTATTAAGGCTGAGTGTAATAGAGGAAAAAAACTGATTTCTTTCTCTGGTCTGTTCATGTGTACCTGTATGTACACCTACACATTCACAAGCATCCACCAAACATGCATGTACACACACACACACACACACACACACAACTCACAAAGGCAAAGCACAACAAAAAATAGAGACACAAGTATAGGATGTCAAGAGCCAGGTATAAAAGAATGGTTCAGTTTGAAAATCACTACTTGAAATCTTGAAATGATTAATTCAGTCAAGATATACTGGTATAAGGTGAGAGAGTGATTGATGAGCAATATGATATTTACATGGTTTCTGATTTTCTTTGGTAAAACCTTTACTGAATATAAAAGGGATATTTATAGTGTAGAAACATGACAAACCAATTCATCATAGGAGTGTAATTAACATATTTCACATTACCTGATGAGATGGAAACAAACTATTATTTCTTATATATTCCTTCCAGAAGTACATAGTCAGTGTCTAACTTTTAGAAGATAAGAGCCAAAATTTAGAAACATTTTACAAAATTCTTCTAAAAGTATACATGACAAGTGTATTCAACAAGTGGTCATTGATAGGTTGCTTTGCTATAAATGACATTATTATAATAACCAACAAAATGTGAGTGAATTTTTATTAGATGATAGCACTTATCAGTGATCATTTCATAATTTTTTTTTTATTTTTGGTTTTGAGACAGGATTTCTTTGTGTAGTCCTTACTCTTCTGGAACTCATACTGTAGACAAAGTTGGCCTAAAATTCAGAGATCTCTTCTGCTTCTGCCTCTCTAGTTCTGGGATTAAAGGCATGACCATCACTGTCTGACTCATTGGATAACCTTAATAGATGCAGAATTGTTGTGTGAAAGAGTTTTCTATGGTAATAATATTGCACAGTGCTCCCAAGTAATAGGTAGTTTCCTTAGTGACTTAGTAAAAAAAGATGGGAAAATAACCTTGGTACTATTTTTTGGGAACTGTAACTATCTTCTCAGAGGTTCATTAAAGTCATAAAATGAAAAAGAAAAACTAGTGTTTTCTAATTTTAATAAGAATAATACAGTCTCATGATCACAAAAGGTGCATAGAAAGTAAGCTTTGTACATTCATTAAAACTAATGGTAATTTAACAAACACGATTAAAGTATAATATAACTACCACACAAATTACTTATTTAAAGATGATTAAATGATGTTCCAAACCCTCATAATTAAAACTTTCATTTTGAAGTATTATTTTCTTAGGTGTTTCATGTATTAGGCCAGTTTATTTTTCATTTTTTTCTACTTCACAATGCAATTAGGCTTTTCTCCTGTTTTTCTGTCCTAGTTATAACAATTTGGGGGTTTTTAAATATATAAATAAAACAAACATACAAACCAATGGATAATAATTTTCTTAGCGTATTTTGGAGCATTCTTGATACTATTGGATTATATTGTCACAGGCTACAATTTGGACTGCACTGTTGTATTAATATCTGCAATTTTCCACAACTTAGGTTTAGCACAAGTAGAAGGATTACATTTTATGACACATTCATACTTCAGTACCATGTGTTATAAATTCATTAAAGCAGCTTAGAAGTTTTATAAAGTCATGGACTCTTCAAAACAACCAAATACAGTCTAACTAAGAGAGACTCTCATCAGACTGCAAATCTGTTTCTAGGTGGGCTATTAAATTATTGGGATTTTTCAACCAAAATTTTATTTTGGTGATTCTCTGAATCCATAAACTATATTACTTTGCTTTTTCAACTATTGCCCCATAGAGACTATTGCTCCCAAGCTGCTCTTACCAAGAAAATAAACAAACAACGCCCAGAATTTCAAAAGTAATTCATAATTCAACTTCAGCACCAAGGCCAGCACTCTGTTGCTTTTTCCCATACAACAATTATTAAATATTTTGAATATTACCCTTAAGAGTATTTGCCTATTCATGTAAGACTTTCTGAGACTATTTCTCACATTTTTTAGTGATCATATTCACTGTATTTTATGTAGCTTTGTTCATTTAGGGGTTGCTTTATTTTGTTAAAGTTTTTTATAAGTTTACTGCTTTTTACTTGTATAAGAATCTCAAATTTGAATTGTATTTTTACCCAGGGCTAGAGCAATTTGTCTTATACTAAATACAAATACAAATTGCTTCTCATCTTTGTTCTTTTAAATAGGCGCAGTAAAACATTGAATGACTCTTTTTTAGTGTCCCAGTCAATGGACATTCTAGATCCATGGGTCCAATGTGGGGACTACTGCTTTCCAGCAGAGTGGTTTTAAACCAGCTACATACTGGAATCACCTGGATATTTTTGTTTCTTTAACCCCGAGTTAAGAATTTCTGTTTGTTTTTATTTGTGCTAAATCGTGCATATTATAAAGTTTACCAACATAACTATTCCAAATCTTTGCTTCAGTTGTGTAACCAAGATTTTTTCAAATAAAAGTTTGAAATTTTTTACCCATTAATTAATAATTACTTGTGTATTTCTAACAGGCATACAGTCACTGTTGTAGGCACCATTTTTTTCTGTTAAATTTTGTATTCTCTGTACCCCATATAAGTGGACTCTTACATGACTGGTTTACTTTTGTAAAATAATGTTCTTTTATTTAAGCCATGTTGTAGAATGTATTATATTTTTCTTCTCAAAGAAGAAATAATGAATAATACTTGCACTATATATATGTGCTACAATAGTTTCTTGTAGCAATGAAAGCATATATATATCTGTGAATAACACAATGAATATGTGTGGTAAATATCACTTTGACATTATATCTTAGAGCAATTCTATGCTCAATGTCTTAAGAAATCAGCAAAATGCTTCTATAACAATTTACTGTTTTAGTCAATCTGTAGAAGAATGAAAATAGAACCATATCTATCACCATGCACAAAAATCAAGTCCAAATTGATTAAGGACCTCAATATCAGTCCGAACACACTGAACCTGATAGAAGAGAAAGTGGGAAGTACCCTACAACAGATGGGCACAGGAGA
>NC_022010.1:58247392-58259314 GCF_000317375.1 Microtus ochrogaster
CAGGTCAGGGAACCCTGATTGCTCTTCAAGCACATGAGGGAGAGGGACTTGATCGGGGGAGGGGGAGGGAAATGGGAGGCGGTGGTGGGGAGGAGGCAGAAATCCTTAATAAATAAATAAATTTAAAAAAAAACAATTTACTATTTTAATCTCCAATGATTCACAACGATTCCAGTTTCTCCAAACCTTCACTATTTTATTTATATTCTAGCTTTGTTGTAGGCCCTGTTCTTATGCAGTGAAGTGACAAGACTGCTTTCTATAATCAAAGTTACTAAAATTAGATGACTTATAAAAATGTCTGTGATAATCTCTAATATCTCTAATATTTTTGGTCAATTATTTTAAAGTTTAAATACACAAAGCCGCATTTTTATTTTGCCACTGTTTTTTTAGAAATATGATGTAGTATAACTGCATTTTACATTTTGAAATGAAAAGTATTGAGTAAAGTTGTATTTTTACTACACTACTTAAAAGCTGGCAATTTTTATTCTCTGGATGCATTCAAATAGCCAAGGCCACAGGACTGAGAGTTATTCTCCTCAGTTCTCATTCTTAAACTTAGCATGTTTTTATTACATGCCCTTTCTGTGATGAATGACATGGTCCCAAATCCATTGTTAGCAACATGCAATTCAGTAACAGATTTTTTTTATTCTCCCTACATTTCTAGTTCTAAATAATCTTTAGTTAATTTTTCAGATCTATCTTGATAATTTGTAATTTATATTATTCTGGAATGAAGAATATAGTATCTGTATCAGTTTAAAAATTGGAGAAATTTCACTGAAAAAGAATATGTTACCTTGATAATCTGCAGTGTCCTGAGTTAGCAAACGGACAGACTTGGACACTCCTACAATGAGTTCCAAGTTCGAACTACTTACTAAGTCAATAATGCTTCCTTTTCAAGTAGCCACTTGAGAAAACTGATCTATCTAGTGCAGAGAAGTACTACACATAGAAAATTTACCTTTAAAAAAAAAAGAAAATTTACCTTTAGAAGTCTGCAGTTTGATATAGACTGTTAAAAACCAATTTGCATATGGAAGCAAAGAGGTGGGCATTATTTCCCAATTAATTTTAAATTAATATCCCATGTGGATTCTTGAGAGATATTAAATTGTTACTTATAAAACTTAAAAGCTAAAGGAAATACACAGATAAATGGAAAATTAATTTTGGATATGGGTGCTACAAAACCATTGTTTCAAATAAGAGTCTTGCCTGCATTTTGATTGAATTAAGTGTAAATTTGAAGTTTTGTTTATTTTCTATTGGTACTTTATGAAAATCTTCCACCTTTGCAATGTTATACTATAAACAAATAGAACCTAGCATTTTATTTCTTTCATATAATTTTTTCATGTTGTCAGTAATATAAATAGAACTTAATTGGAATCTTTGCACAGCTAGATCTATTTGAACAGGCAATACATGACTTCTATCTTAAATCACAATCCTCATCTCACCGGCTCATATGTACTCTGAAGTACACTTAAAATTCTCTTGTGTTCACCTACTAAAACAGACAGCATCTCTCTGATGAGCAGAGCATCCCTGATATGTAGATATGCACAGAATTTTCTGATGGTAATGGTACACAGACCTCCTCTACCTACATGAAACCAAACAAGAGCCCTTCTATTGAGAACATCTTGCTCTCTTGGACAGGAATCTTCACTTTGAACCATTTAGTGAGCCATGGCCTTCCTCATCAACGAACATTGGGTGAGGAATATAAATGACACTCAGTGAATTATAAGAAAATTAAACTATTCAATTTAAAAGTCTTAGAGTAATTTTTATTTTATGGGTATGGGTGTTTTGCCTTTATGTATGTCTGTGCATCTCATACATGCTGTTCCTGTGGAATACAGTAGAGACATGTCAGCTCCCCTGGAACTGGATTTACAGGTATTATTTAGCTGCTTCGTGGATGCTAAGAATCAAACCTGAGTCCTGTGGAAGAGTAGACCATGCTCTTAACCACTGAATCATTTCTCTAGTCCCTGAATCTTGAGATCATGGTTTATGTCGTCATGTTCCATTCTACTCATGTATGAACAGTAGTACACAATAAAATTATTAGCATTAATTAAATCTTTAAGACATGCCAAATAAACTGAGATTTTACATAATTTACATACACAATTTATTTTTAATTATCACTATAACATAAATATTCATTTTTACATTGGTAAACCAGACTTGCCAAAAAGTTTAACTAAAAAAACTTTTACAGTTCTATACACCAAAAACGTATGGGGTCAACATTTAAATGTTTTCAGACTGACTCCAGATTCTGGCTATTCATTGTCATAATCTACTTGTGTTTCAACCATACAATATCATAACCAAAGTGCTTGGAAGAAAAAAGTAACTAAAGAGTGGTTGCAAATGCTGATTGAAGCACACACTCATTCAGCTTTTTCAGTAGCAGTCAGAGCATGATGAAGCTCTTTATTTCCCATATCTGCTTATTCGTTCTTTTAAAATCTGACATTTTAAAACAGTTCCAATAAGAGCCATGCTCGCTAAGTTCCCATGTTAACAAGTCATAAGTGATTTGCTTGTAAAAACCTGACACAGAGAGAGAGAGAGAGAGAGAAAAAAAAAAGCTGGTGTCCAAACAGCAGTAAATATGCAGGATTCTCTACCAGTTCCTCAGGAACTGGATATGACCTGCCCAGTGCTGGCTACTTATTTCTACTGACCCCTTATTCTGACTAAATCCCCCACTGTTTTGCTCACTGAGGTCTTTTTCTACATTCACCACTGTGGACAGATGCTGTCAGACACAGAATCACTGACACAAGACTAATCCAGTTCCAAAACTCAATTGCTTACATTTTATTGACAGACTCCATCCCCAACCTGCTTATTTTTTAGTTCGCAACAGCAAGATTATCCTCTTAAAAATTCATCACGGAGCAAAGACGGGTTTCATTTCTTCTAATTATCCAGGAAACTCCTTGGTTGCAAATTGGTTTCTTAACCAATTGCTATTGACCTGAAGTTAAATGGGCTGTGGTAATTATGACCTGGGCACCTGATTTTCAGAAAGTCCAGGCTCAAATCCAAACCTCCTGATACATGTGGACTGAGCTTTGGAATACAGTGCTTTCTCCAAGGGGAACTGGTCCTGTATTGTTAACAAAAGGATAAGTGGATAATGGGAAGAACGCTGCCGTTACTGTGTACTGAAATATGTCATTAAAAGTAAAGAAAACTACACTGGCTAAAAATTACACAGCTTAAAATCCGATATGCAAAGCCAGACATAGTGGTTTTGTATAGCTGATACAATCTTATACTGTCTGTCCATTTGCCCAAATAGTATGCTTTATAATGTGGGTATGAGGTCCATTGAGATAGCTCAGTGGGTAAAAGTGTTTGCTGTAAATCCTAAAGACCCAAGGTAAACCATTGAGACCCAATTGTGGAATTAAATATAAACTCCTACAAATTGTACTTTGACTCCACATTTGCCACACCACAATGCACCCATACATGCAAACACGCGCTTCTTTACAGTTGAATAAAAACTTCATGCAAATCAAAAACAAGGACAAAAAACTCTATTCTGTATATAATTCTTTACTCATTCCTCTGTTGATGGCTACCTAGGCTGTTTCCACAACTTGGCTGTCAAAATCATGTTGCAATAATCAGGGTGGATATCACTGAGGTCTGCAGATTCCTTCAGGTATATACCAGCAGTGGGATAGCAGAAATACATGTTGTTTCTAGCTTTAGTTTTATCATGAACCTCCATACTGCCTTCTGTAATGTCTACACTAATTTAAGCCCTACCATGAGTACATAAAAGTGACTTTCCTCTTTGTTCCCAACAGTATTTGTGTTCACATTTCTTTTTGATGCTAGTTGTTCTGGGTGGAGGAAGAATCTCACTTTAGTTTTTCTTTTTTCATTTCCTTAATGACAGAAGAATTTTGAATTTTTTCATATATGAATAATCCTTACTCTGAGTAAAGCAAACCACTGACTTAATGGCTTAAGTCAATGCTCTTGATTTTCATATGTCTTTTGTAAATGTGTGTGGTACCTATATATTTTGAGCCATGTCTTTCTGGAAATTATCTTTCACATTCCTTTCTATCAGCTGGAGACATTTAATTATCTAAATGTTCCCAGTTGTGTGGATTAGCTATTAAAACTCATTAGTTACCAAAAAAGTCTATTCCACACAAAAACTAAAATCATAAGGATTCCGTAAATTTGTCCCAGATTTTTCTTATTTCTATTTTATCATTTGGTTGCTTGAATTTTTAAGTCTAACACTTAGCAAGCTAGCCTGCTCACACATGAGTGCATACAAATATAAATAGGTATATATCTCTGGTGATTATGTGGCGATGAGATAAAACTTGATAAATTCTAAACAGGGTAATAAAGAAAAGAGATTTCAGAAAAATAGTAAATGTGGAAGAATGTTTTTTTTTCAAAAGAAAAAGTCTGCTGGATAGAAGCATGAGTCTGTTTCTATTGTAGATTTTGTTTGAGGTGTTGAATGTATTAATCAGAACATTAAAATAACAAATAAAACAAAATTTTGAGTGAAACAATCACCTTATGATTATATTATTATATCTCAGCCAATCAATGTACAAACTGAAGGAAAATGTTTCCAGAATCACTGTTGCACATACAACGATGTAAAGGGCTATAATAAAACACCATATTTGAATTTTAATCCTTAATTTATAGCATAGTTGCTACAATTTAATATGAACTAATATTAGAAATGAATGAACTTAAAGGAAACTATTTTTTTCCATTTCCAAACAAATGAAGCAATTACTATGTTACAGAAAATGTTGGGAGATGGGGCTATCAGCCTTCCATATTCACTTATGTCATTGGATAACATGACAAGTAATAGGAAAAACAGCTCAAATAGAGTTGTCAGCCTTGGGTTAAGTAAAGGAAATTGACCAAAACTCACTGTCTTGACTTTGTATGCCATTGCTGGAAAAATGACAAAAATGACGTGGCATCCTTTTCAGTGGTCAATTATAGAGCTGGTGTTTAAAATAACCTGCTACTTCCAGCATTTAGGAATTCACAATGCATGAATATCTTGCTAAGCAATAGAAGCTGAAAAGTGAGTATAATATTGCCCTAATCTAGGAAAGAGACAAACACTATTTATTTAAGTGACACATTCTGAAATAAGAAATTTTATCAGAATGGCATAGGAAATTTTCAGGATAAATTAAACACCAAACTCACATCTGTTATAGAGAGTTTAAAAAAAAAGGACAACTAGAACTAGCCTCAAATAGTACTACATAAAACTTGGTAAATAAATAGTATAGTTGGAAAATTTAATCATATATAAAGATCATAACTATTAAATGGAAGAAATTATAAACACTAAGAATAACTTTCCACAGATAATTTAGGATATGCACAGATATAGAGGTCACACAATACATAGAGAATGAGAGACTGTAGGAAATTTGGTACATTTTTATACTGTCATTTGCAATACAAATTAATGCTATTTCTTTGGATGATAACTGAACACTATCCTTTTTAGATCCATGAAAACAGTCCACAAATGAGACTTTCTCTGGAAGCAATGATTCAATACATATAAATGAGCCATTTCTAATGCAAGGCCACCCAGATTGTTGAAATTTCTAGAATAACTACTAAAAGAATAACAACGCAGTACTAGCATGGTTTGAAAGTTTGTATCTTCTCAAAGTTCATCTTGGAACCTGTTCACCAATGTTGCTTACCTCCTGAATGAGATTGATGCTATGATAAAAGAATAGCTATCTTATCCCTTCCATGTGATGATGCTGAAGAAGATACTGCCTATGAGCCTGGAATAAGGTCCTGTGTATAGCAGAGGAAGCCTTGAGTGAATGGTGTGTGTTGACTAAGGCACTGCCATGTCAGGGACTCCAATGCCTTAACCCCATGGGAGTGGCAAAGCCTTCCCCAGATGAATCTCATAGAGATGGCAAAGTCTTCTCTGGTGGGTCCAAGTACATATGTTGTTAGTGTGTTCAGAAAATGCTCATTGTACCTTTCTTCTTCTGGATGTTTACTATCTGAACACTGCTCTCCTCCAGAGACTTCTTCCCCATTAAGATTTGCTCATCCTGTATTGGCCCAGCCAAATGTCATCAACTCTTCCTCCTTGATTAAACTGTAATCAATAACTCTGCCTCCCTGTTCAGCTATATATAATAAACTTGCTGAGCTTCCAGGATTCTGAAGTTTCTCCATCAAAGAACCCAATCCATCTGATCCAAGTATTTTGTTGTATATGTGCACTTGTCTTTTTTTTTTTTCATTTCTATGTCAATTCAGTCAGGTCCATCCATTGAGCAATGCTAAATACAGCAAGGTCCTCTACAGATGGTAATTCTGTCTGCATTCCCAGACACCAGCATGAGGAAGAACAAATTCTTGCATTCAGAACTCATCCAGTCAGTAGTATGCTCTGAAGTGGTACAAAGATACTAAGACAAGTAGATAATTCCCAAAGATTAGAAGAACAAGGTTTATAAATATACATAAGGAGAAAAATAAAGGAAAATAAGTGAAGAGGGCAAATTCATCCAGGAAACTTCAGGTTCTTTAGCTACATAATATTTACTTTATTTGACCTTTATGAGGAAAAATGCATAACTAGAGATAGAAGGGGCTACTATATAAAGAATGAATTTTAAAGTATTTTAAATCCCCAATACACTCTTATATGAAAAAGGTATTAATAGGTATGAATGAATGGTAATTATAAAATTTAAGACAGTAATGAATTGTAGGTCAGCAGTGATACTTTGGGTTTCATTCATTATCCTTTAGAAACTAAATATATATTGTATGTGTTCGTGTGTATGTGTGGACAAACATATTCAATTTACATGTGATATTTATGAAAGTATAATACACAGAATTCAATTATAGACATTAACTCAGTTATTTGTATTTAAATATATGGACAATACACGTCATATTGCATTAGAGTGGTAGAATTGTTAGCTGGTTTTGAGTAAAGCTTGAAAATATTTAAACTTCCTTGTTAACTCCACAAAACTGATAATACAAGTTCACAAATAAAGAGTTGGGGTCCAGGTGAGTGGTGTGATTATTATTGATGCTTTGAATGACTTTATAGAAGTGAAACAAATAGGCTGTTTGGAAATTGAAATTTATGTCACAATTACAGAAATTAGAAACAAGGGATGAATAATTCCCTAAAAGGTATGTCTTGTATGAGAACCTGATGTGTAGTACACACCTGTGATCCCAGAGAAATGGAGGCAGAAATAGTGAGGTCAAAAACAGCTATGGCTACATAGTGAGTTGGAGGTCAGTCTGAGTTAGACTCTTTAAAATGATATTTTTATATCGACAGTAATGCTAGCAATATCTTTGAAGTATATTTTACCTGAACAATATAAACATGCTTTTACAGAAAACATGTTGATAACCAATTATAAATACTTAACACTTTTTTCTCTCCATCTCCCCTTACCCCAACCCCACCCCCACCCCCAAGTTTCCAATTTTTGCCTGGAGCATATGATCAAATAGGACTCTCTGAATGTGGCTGGCAAGGAGGGCTGACTGAGAAGCCAAGGACAATGGCACTGAGTTTTGATCCTACTGCTTGTACTGGCTTTGTGGGAGCCTAGTCAGTTTGGATGCTCACCTTCCTAGACCTGGATGGAGGGGGGAAGGACCTTGGACTTCCCTCAGGGTAAAGAACCCTGACTGCTCTTTGGACTGGAGAGGGAGGGGAAGGGGGAGGGGGTTAGGGGGAGGGGAGGAGGTGGAAAATTTTAAGTAAAAATAAATAAATTAAAACAAAGAAAAAATACTTAACACTGACTACATGTGTATGTTTTTTTTTTCATTTTGCATACACTGCAAAGACTAGGAAATATCCCAAAACTCCTAACATTCTGCAACCAAAACAGTTTCTCATGACCATCAATTTTACATTACTGCATTTCTGATTTAATTGAATCTTGGGTGGGTTAGAAGGTGGATTAGCATATCTAAAGTGAGGATAAGGGGTTGGACTGTGTTACTCTGCAGAATATAGCTGATATTGTATTCTGCTTAGGATTATTACTTTTTTATGTATTTATTTCTTAGATGTGTAAACTCTGACCTCTATCTCGAGTTTAGAGCAGTAAAAACTTCCAAAGGCTAAAAAATAGTAGAAAGTCTAGACAGGGCACTATAAAATAGTGTAAGGCCTTTCCATAATTATTCTGTAATTCTGCTAGAAACAAATAATTTCTGTTCTAAGCCTTGTTTTTAAACACTTGCTTTAAATTTCTGGAAAAATAAAAACTATATTATAGCCAAGATTATTTTATTCTTGGCATGTACTCAAAATGTCTAATATTCCTTGACTGGTTTTAAAAGAAGGGAAAATTCATCACACACAACACTCATACGCATATACAGTTCAAGATATATGTATCTTCTATTACCAGGGCCTTACCTCAAAATATCTCAGTCTTATAATATTCAGTTTAACAAAACAGAAGCTTACCAGCTTCCTTACTGAAGTGAAACTGCAAAAATTCACACTGAACCCTCAAACAAATGTGAGGTGTTTCATAAGGCTTTCATTTATGTTGAGATTAATTTATGACTACATAGGACACATCATTTAGGGTTGAGAATAACTACTCTGTAGTTATTTTTCGAGTGCTTTTTTGAGTTGCTTTTTGAGTGGTCATTAGCAAGACACCAAGCCTTCTCTTTTGCAAAAGAATTTACTTTCAATGATCCTAAGGAAATGAAAGTAAGCAACATGCACTCATACAATAACAGTTATATTTTACATTCATACAAACTGCTCTAGAAAATGAAGTTCTTTTTAGATGTCCTGCTCAGAACAGTACCTAGGATTTGTTTTCTCACTGACCAAAACTTTTTCTCAGAAAACGGGCTTAATTGCCATTGAACTATCAACAAATTATCTGGTTAAAGCTGAAATAATCTGTGTTCCTTCAGAAGACAAAAAGATGCCACGATTTTTCTTTTTTTTTAATTTTATTTATTTATTTATTAAAGATTTCTGCCTCCTCCCCACCACCGCCTTCCATTTCCCTCCCCCTCCCCTGATCAAGTCCCCCTCCCTCATCAGCCTGAAGAGCAATCAAAGTTCGCTGACCTGTGTGAAGTCCAAGGACCACCTACCTCCATCCAGGTCTAGTAAGGTGAGCATCCAAACTGCCTAGGCTCCCCCAAAGCCAATACGTGCAGTAGGATCAAAAACCCATTGCCATTGTTCTTGAGTTCTCAGTAGTTCTCATTGTCCACTATGTTCAACAAGTCCGGTTTTATCCCATGCATCCTCCTGAATAATAACCTTCATCAGGCGATGAAAGGAGACAGAGACAGAGACCCACATTGGAGCACCGGACTGAAATCTCAAGGTCCAAATCAGGAGCAGAAGGAGAGAGAGCACGAGCAAGGAACTCAGGACCGCGAGGGGTACACCCACACACTGAGACAATGGGGATGTTCTATGTGGAACTCACCAAGGCCAGCTGGCCTGGGTCTGAAAAAGCATACGATTTTTCTAACTTCTCCAGTGTGCATCTCTATAGAGAGCTTAGGACTCTGAGGTTGTATTCACATAGACCCTGCCAATGTCCACTGTTATGAGACATTCGCATTAAATTATTCTGCCCACAGGTCAACTGCTTCTGTAAATCAAAGTACCTGTTGAATTCAGGCTTATTTAAGCAGCATTGGTTCTTCCTAATTAGCTTTTTATAATAATGACTAATGTTGTTATGGTTATAGACTCTATTTTTTTATATACTATAAACATCTAAGTACAAAAAGATAGTGACCATTAAAATTAACAATTCAGCAAAACAAAACAGAAGCTGGAAGTTACTGAAGAAAGTCAATATTTTAAAAATGTTTATATTTCACATAAGTTAACACATAGCAACAGAAGCTCAAATTTCACTGTCAAGAAATAGTGTCCAATAATTAAGAATACACATACACATGCACATGCATGCACATACCTGTATGCATTTGAAAGTACAAGAATAATAGTGGGTGGAAGAATGTGGAATCAGACATAGTGAAATTGAACAGCTTTATTTGAAGAAAGTTATGTAACCTCCCTGAACAAAGTTTATAAAATCAGACTCTAATATGTAGTAGCAGGTTAGAAGTGTAAATTAGATAAATACTATTGACCAGTCAGTAAATATGAGTGGACTCACAAAATGATATGATTAAGTGAAAATATGGTCATATAATAATGGAGGGATGAGTAAGAACATATGAGTAAATGTTAAAGTTGTAAATCCCTTGGGTTTGACTAAATAAAATACTCAATGACTCCAAATCCTAAGTTCAAAAAAAGATTAATTCAGTTTATTGAGGTAGACCTTAATTTTATATATAGATTATGCAAAATTAGAAAATTAAAACGTAATAATGATAGGAAGTAACAGTTCCACAGTAACGTGGGGCAACAGAACTTAATGATAAAAAGAAATAGAATTCAAAGTAAGCTATTTTCCCAAAAGAACAGAAAGGTAACCTCAATTAAAATTACTTTTCCAGACAGAGGCACAAATGCTTTCATACAATCCCCAAGCCTTTCCTTCTTCTATTGGTTTTTAGTATTGTGGAAATGAAATTAACTCTATAGCTACATATAAAGGTATAGCAGACATTCACTAGCCTTTCCTATTTTAAGATAAGCATTTAGAAGGGACACAGAGATGAGCATGACCAACAAAGAGACATGAGTATGTGAGATTTAAACTGACACTTAATGCACTGGGGAGAGGTGTAAAATGAAATCCACCATCCAGGTATCACCTGAAATAATTGTCTTGATCAAGATGCACTTTGCTTTCAGTATTAGACTCAAAAATAACATTGCAGGTAGCAAGCAATGGCTTCTAATTAAGCCTGACTTACTCCCTGCAGAAGAGGACAGTGTACTAAACCACAAACTAAAAAACAATTCCACAAAGGTGACTGCTGTAGCTTTGAGCCCAGAATGACACCTGCCACTTGGGAAGCTGATCTTAATAAAGCCCAAATCTGATTTGCTTCTGATTTGCTTTTCGGGCTGGGGGGGACTTAATTGGGGGAGGGGGAGGGAAATGGGAGGCGGTGGCGGGGAAGAGACAGAAATCTTTAATAAATAAAAATAAAAAAAAGAAAGCCCAGCCGGGCGATGGTGGAGCATGCCTTTAATCTAGCACTCGGGAGGCAGAGGCAGGTGGATCTCTGTGAGTTCGAGACCAGCCTGGTCTACAGAGCTAGTTCCAGGACAGGCTCCAAAGCCACAAAGAAACCCTGTCTCGAAAAACCAAAAAAATAAAAAAAAAGAAAGCCCATATCTTAAAACACAGGGAGATGAGTCTTTCTGTGAGCCAACGACAATGAAAGCTGACACCACTATAGATGAGAAATGATCCTTTTATTTCTAAGTGAATATAATTGCTCTTTTCCTGATGCAATTAAACTCCAGAAGCTCATTCGTAAGTGCAAAATTCAGAATGTTAATTTGTTGAACAGCATCAATTATGCTTCCTCTGAACATGTGGATTGCATTTGAGTGCATTCGATCACTTATTCAGCAAATTGACTGAATTCCTGTTATGTCAGTATTGTGAAAAATACTTTAAAAAATACTATCAGAGAAAAACAGTGTTAAATTCACATTAGAAGTTAAGTGGAAACAAAACAAAAATTAACCAAGCAAACAAACCGTCTGGCGTAGTATCAGTTTAGGATAATTTACAGGCCTACCTCTCTGTTAGACAATTTAAAATGGCATGGTAAAATAGCTATGATGTTCAATTCTTATTCATTAGTAGTTATAATGTGCAAACATGGTAAAATATGTAAAGTTGACTTGAATTT
>NC_022010.1:58259469-58264891 GCF_000317375.1 Microtus ochrogaster
TGACTTGAATTTAAAACACACAAAATACTTGATATAGGGTTCAGGGAATGATTCAGAGGGAAAAGGGCTTGTTATACAGGCATAAGGACCAGTATCCACATAAAAATTCATGTGTGGTAGCATGCAAGCTACAGTCCCAGAATTGGGAGGTAACGCGCTTGGGATCCCTGGTGCTTGCTGGATGGTTTAGCCTAAATGTGAAGCTTCAGATTCAATAAGAGACCATGTCTCAAAGGATAATGTGGAGAGCAACATAGGACACCTGATGTCAACCTGTGGTCCCTATGCATACACAGGTAACATACACACAAACACACACATACACCAATAACACTAAACAATCTGCTCCCAAATATAGTAAAGCATTGAACAAATACCAATTTAGTCTCCAAATCACATAATTTCAGCTTCTGATGTTTAATACTTATATTTTGAGACCAGCCCAAATCACAGAGGTGAAGGACCTGGAGGGACTTGATCAAAAACGTTAAGTTGAACTTTGTTTTACAGGATTGTTATGTAAGTAAAGAGTAATATTTCAATAAAACATAAAAACCTAAACAAGCTTTGTGAAAATATTTGTTAAAGTCTAATACCAAGGGAATCCTTTAAAAAGATGAAAATAGATATTTACATTTAAAAATTAAAAAATATCAAACTTTGAATTCTAGCCACTCACTCAAGGCAAGAATCTTAACTAGATATGCTAGACAAGATCATTTTACTACAAACCACTGCGTATCTTCAAGAAGTGAGTAGGGATGAGCAGGGGGAAGAGTGTGGGAGGAGAATCATACATATTTTTGTGAGTGTCTGTTAGGGGAAAGCAAGCAAAGCCAGATGTTACAAAGGGATGTGAGAACAAGGGTTTGTTTTTATATATTAAGAGTGTAGTCATTAATCCCCAGTTAGGAGTGCATATAATCTGCAATGAAAAGCTAGCGCTGCACACAAAGAGACAAGTTATAAGATATTTAAATGGTTGGAATTTTCAGAAAGACAGTATGCTAAAACTTTGTGATATGGTATCTCTACCCAAAAGGCAATCAACTAAGGGGCTAGAGTGTACCTCAGTTGGTAGAGTTGCTTGCCATACATGCATGAAGTCCTGGGCTTTATCCCAAGCCATACTAGGTGTGTGGTACCCAACCTGTAAGCTCAGCACTTGGAAGGTAGAAGCAGGAGGATAAAAAGTTCAAAGACATTCTGGGCTGCATAACATGCACAGTAAGTTTGGAGTAAGCCTGGGATAAATGAGAGTGTATTTCAAAATCAATCAATCTGCCCTCCGCCCCTACAGACACATGTTATAAAAGATGCATAGGATAAATAAAAAGAAAGCAAAAATAAATAAAAATAAAATAAGATTCAAAACAAATCAATCTGTGCATATAAATACATACATACACACATACATACATACACACACATACATAATACATACATACATAAATGAACAAACAAACAAACAATGAACCAAACAGGAGACACTGCTGCATTTTAAAGACTATTAGCAGGAAGGATAGGAAGGTGCCTTTTTTTAGCAAGTTAGACGGTACATCATTAAAAACAATGTGAGCTGATGGCAGTGGGAAATTGCTAGTAATGAAATAAAGGACAAGAAAAATCATAGACTGCTCAAGTCAATCCAAGATTGAAACAAAAGGGCATCTTTAATCACGGTCATTTATTGAAGTTCATGTCAACTTATAGAAATGCTTAAATAATGACAAGCCTGTATGTACATGCCCACAGCCATGCTCATAGCCCTTGCTCTCTTTTCCAGAATCCTAGGGAGGACAAGGTTAGAAAATAAGACAAAAGGCAAAAACTCAAAGCTTGCCAGACAGCTTTAAAATCCTGCATTTGATCATTCCATTTTTTTCTATGTCCAAAGAAACATGTGTTGTGCAAGCCTGCTCAGAAAAATACCACATGACCAACAGAGCTTTAATTAGAGGAGGGCAAGAGGATGGATGCTGGGAGGAACCAAATAAAGGGCTGCCATTAGAGCAAGCTTCTCACAGCTGGTGAAGGCACATAGTTCTGACAAGGTAAAACTCCAGCCCATCTCTTTTTCTGTGTGGAGAAGTCAGAGGTTCTCTTCTCCACTTCACAGCCACACAAATGGAGTAGGCACTTCTCAGCCACTTCTGACATATGCTGGATGCTGAACTGAGTTGTCCACTGCATCCTCACCATGGTGCTATATGAGGTACCTAAATCAATTGAGGAAATTGGGTTTACAGTGAAGTCTGTAATTGATTTAAATGTGAAGTCTGCCAGAGAAGCAGATGAAGGAGTGGAATAAACACTATACAGCTCTACTTTCTTCAGGGAGTCTTTTTCCAGAGCTCTGTCTCTGTGGGTTTGAACTCTAGATATCCTTCTAGGCACAAACTAAAATTCATAACATGGAAGGACAGACTGCATGAAAACTGCAGTGGGTGCGTATCTCCCTTCCCAGAATATTTCAGCTCTATCATTTGATTGACTTGCAGACAAATGCCACTGACTTTCTTTTATCTATGTCTGAAAATCCATAACCATAAAATACTCTTCCTGCACTGAAAAAAAATTATGTTTTCTAGGCTCAAGTTAGAGGAACTACATAAATTACAAATTGTGTGCACCTTTAGACTGCATGAGATAACTTGCCACTGCCATGCAGGAGGGGACTAAAACCCTGCTAGAGTACAGAATTGTTTGCATGTCAGTGTACCTGAAGAAGGCCTTAAAGAAATCCAAACTTTCATGGACAACTCAAGATGTTGAGTCACAAAATTTCAGGTTATTCAATGAAGTTGATCAACTTCACAAGAATTAAAACTCAGATTAGGAACCTGTGGATTTTCCAAAGCCAAGAGTGACTTTGAGCACCAATATAAATGAAGACACATTATTTTTGCTGATAGAGCTGGTTTGCTTCCTGTGGCATAAGTGAACCAATAGAGGAACCCAAGGGCAAGGGTATCCAGTGTGGAGGACTCTGTAGAAGCCACAAGTGTGCTGCAAAGCCTGTAAATGAATTGGCTGACTAGAGCACTGTAATTGTAGATTAATGGAGCACTCTAAGCGCAGACCCAAAATTAACCTTCGGCTTAATAACTTTATGACTGCTAAGCAAAAAATTTGGGGTATATTATTAAACTCAGCAGTCCTCTAGCTCCAGACAACCCTAAACTTAAGAATGTTCTACCCTCTGAAGCCTACAGAGAGGCCTTCTTACTGTGCTAACCCTGCAGCCCTGATGTCCCAGCACTGTATTTGGCAAATGCAGTAATTGGGACTTTCTTTGACTCAGTGATTATAAAAGGTCATATACTCTCTTCCGCAGGAGAACAAATCTTTTTCTTTGGTGGGGGTGGGTGATGGTGAGGTAAGCAGAATTCATGTTCCCAGGCTTTGATCACTCCTCCCTGACAGGGACTAGACTTTCTCTCAGTCCCTGTGAAACAAGAGCTGTGATTTGCATTGTTGCCAAGAGCGGTAGACAACCAGCCATGAAGTGCTCCATCTATTCCACAGCTTGACACTGTCACAATTTCAAAGCGAAAGAAGAAAGTGTTCTATGAATGAACGCTAATGAATTCCTGGCTGCCAAAGTGCTAGTATTTTCAACAACAGACATTCTGTTCGCTACTATGGTTTCTTCCCCACCCCTCTTTCTCTTTGCTCACTTCCCTTTCTCTATTTTTCCATTGTTTCTCCTTTATTTTCACTAATTCAAATTTTGAAATTTTATCAAGATTATTCCTTCTTAAATGATGCAAATGTGACAAGCTGAGGGTGGGAACGTAACTTGTAGACATCGAGTCTTTGTCATTCAGATGACACAGTTTTATTTTAAAAGAAAAGAGAGGGGTTTGTGGATAATACACAGGTTCACTTTCTGCTTTCACTGAAATTGGATGATAATTCTAGAAAATGTTTTAGCTTTTAATTTTACCTTTCTCATGACCAGTTGTTAACATAGTTTTTCTAATGCATTAATAAATATTTAAAATAATCAAAAAAGGATACAAAGAACTTATGAATATTTTCATGGTTTCTCTGAAAATGAAATGTTTAGAGTACAAGCAAAAATACCTTAAAATAAATGAAAGACATGTGATCATTACTTAAAGCAACAACTTTCCTCTTTCCTAAGGAGTACTCATGTAGAAGGTTCTGTTAATCTAGGGAGAAGGAAAGGAATATTGGGAGAAATTAACATAATACCCTTTATTGATAATAAATATCAACATCTCACAACTTACAACTTAACATTTTAAAATAAACACTTAAGGGGCTGGTAGATTGCTCAGTGATTCATAGGTCTTTGCGGTTCTTGCAGCTGACGAGAGGGAGTTGCCAGAGCCATGCTGGGTAGCACATAATCACCTGTAACTTCTAATTCACGGGGTCCAACGCCCTCTTCTAGACTTCATAGGCATCTGCACATGTGTGGGCACACACACATGCACACACATGCACACACACACATGCACACACACACACACACAGAACACAGTAAATCTTTTTAAAGCATTCTACATTCAGACATTCCAATTGCAAACACTTTCTTTCAATGTGTAGATTGAATTTTTTTATTTCTTGGTAGCACTCTTCAAACACAAATGTGTGACATTTTCCGGTCTTCCTCCTTTGCCACTTATGCATCGCTGTATGTCCAATGCCTTTATCAACTGAGTGAAATGATCATGTGTCTTCTCTTTTGTTCTCCTATATTAATATTAGTATTAGATATACTTATTGACTTGATGAGAGTAAACACATGGGATTTTTTTAATTTTTACAAAAAAACAAATCTATTTATAGTAAGTGGAAAAGACAATATACTAAAACAAGCCTTGCAGGGAGAAATTCTGTACTATTTTAAGATGTCACATTAACCTAGTCCTTAATTCATATAACATAGTGCTACAGAATGTGTCTTGGTAAATTAAGCTTATAATAAAGTAATATTTAAGCCCTTTAGGCAAGAATCCAAATTTTGAACTGTTAAATCAGAAATGTTAAACAATTAATGAATCCATGTGTATCCATTATATTAAGCAAACCATTAACTTAATAATAAAGCTTAAACTTTAATAGACATAAGTAAATGTATCACCACACTGACTAAGGAATATAAAACACTTGAATAAATAAAGAATAATAATATGTTTCTGCATACTGAAAAGACAATTAATGTCTTCAATGTTAATAATAAATTAATTATAATTTCATTAAAATTGGGTTTTTTTAAAAATTAACTAAAATAAAGCTAAAGCTCCCTTTGAAGTCACCATTTGAAGAGATTTATTTTAAGTTGAAAGACATTAACCGTGAAAAATATTGATATTAACAAATATCAAAATATCCTCCCAAGTTTCTGATACCTTACAAGTATTACTTCTAGAAAAAAATTGTAATAAAA
>NC_022010.1:58265111-58287109 GCF_000317375.1 Microtus ochrogaster
TATATTCTTAAGGTATTATTACTTTTACTCAATTAAACTGTTATCTGCTAAAAGCTTGGAGTAACATCTAAAAGCAGGGTTTTCTTTTCCCTGTAGAAGCAGATATTTGCCAATTTAACATGTGAACTGGAACATGAAGTTTTTCTTACTGTCTGTCATATCTGGCACTGCATTATAATTCTGATCCCAATCATCTTTCCTCCCTACTATGCAGTTTCCAACCACTAAGGTGACACAACTCTCTTCTCTCTGTAACCCGAACTCCTTCTTTGGAATAATCGATAAATTTCCTAAAACAAAGTACAGCATGACCTTCACTGGGAAGGCTCATTGTGGCACATATCGGTATTGTTTTTCCTAGTCTGATATTTATTTTTATTCTTATAACACTAATTTTTCACTACATTTCTAAGTTAGTTCTTTATGAATTTTGTGATATTGTGCCTTTTCAAATTTAAATTTTGGTTAAGAAGGTCTAGATAGGACCTAAGATTCCATCTTTCTAATAAACTTTCAGAAAATATTTTCATGAAAAAAAATCAATCTATTTGCAAATCTTCTTTCATTCTTTGCTTCATTGCCTGCAAAAGAAGATTACTTCTTTATCCTTAGATTTCTCTCCATATCCACATTCACCTATTTCATTAGGACAAATAACATGAGATCAAAACACAACCTTGCAAACACATCATATTCTCTAAGAACCAAATGAATCAATGCATTTTAAGATGCTTTATTACCTGAAAATTGATATGTGCAGCTTATTATTTTAAATATTGAGACATAGTTGAATAACAGTGATTATTCCTAAATACGAAAGTAAAGGTAGCATTGGCAGTCTCTATTTGTCACTGACTTTGTTAAGCTCTGTCTTGAGTTTCTATTGCTATGACATCATGACCATGGCAACTCCTTTAAATAAAAACATTTAATTCAGGTGACTTATTTACAGTTCAGAGTTTCAGTCTCTTATTATGATGGTGGGAAGCAAAGCAGCATGTGGGCAGACATGCTGCTGAGAGTCCATGATGACCATGACAGGGACATTGGTGATGTATAGGCAAACACGGCGCTGGAGAAGGAGCTGAGGGTCCGACAACTGGAAGTACACTGAGTGGGTGAGATGCTGAGCATAGGAAACATCAAAGCTGTCACCCATAGTGGCACACTTCCTCCACCCCAGTAAAGCCACAGCTCCTAATAGTGCTACTCCCAATGAGCTTATGGGGCCCAATTACATCCAAACTATCACATTCCACTCCCTGGGCTCCATAAGCCTGTAACAATATCAACACAAAATGCACTTATCCCAACTTCAAAAGTCCCTATAATCCATCTCAGTCTCACCAATCTTTTCAAGTTCAAAGTTTCTGCTGTGATTCATGATTCTCTTAACTGTAATCCCCTATAAAGTCAAAATTAAGAAACAGAGCCGGTATACAATGCCACGGAATGTACATTACTGTTCCAAAGGATAGGAAAGAGAGCATAGTGAGGAAATACTGGCCCAAAAATAGACCAACAGTCAGCTGGGAAAACTCCAAACTCTACATCTCCATGACTGATGTCAGTGCTTTTCAGATCTCCAACTCCTTTCATCTTTGTTTACTGCAACGCACTTATTTCTCTTGGGAAGGTTTGATTCACAGTTAACAGTCTCCTGCACAGTTATCCACAACTCTGGTATCTCTAAGATCTTAGGTTCTCCAGGGCAATCCAGTCTTCAGCTTCACAGTTCATGCAAGGGCTGTTCTAGGCCTCCATTCAGGGACACCCCTGACACATACCTGGCCTCAGCAGCTTTCTTTGGATGCAAACTCAAATTCCATAGCCCATGTCTTTTATCCGTAACTCTAAAATCATGCGCCTGAAGCTGCCAGTTTATGCTGCCTGCTAGAGCTAAAACAAGGCTCTCATTCAATTACATGTTCACCAGCTACCTGGGTTTGATTGTTATCTTTACTGCCTAAGCTTAGCTGTTATTGAACTTGCTCTGTAAACTAGGCTGGCCTCAAACTCAGAGGTCAGCCAGCTTCTGCCTTCTGAATGCTTGCATTAAAGATGTGCACAATGTGTGCCACCACACTGGGTTCTAAGCTTTTCTTTAGTTCCTTTTCACAAGATGGAAACCTAACTGGGTGGGATCTTGGCCTGAGGTCACCGCTCCCTTTATTCCATTTTTAATGCATTTATATTCTTGACTATGGGATTTAGGATTATTCCACTTCCTGGTGATCCTTTTCTCAATCTATACATTTTGTATTTTTATTTGCCCAGCTTTCTCCTTTTCATTATAAATCTTCATTAGAGTTACCCCTGATAACCAGACAACAGAATCTATTATAGGCTGTTTTGAGATTCCCTCTGCCAATGGAATTAATCCAAAACTTTTCACTTTAGCCTCATAAAGATACTTGGAGATGGGAAAAAGTGACAATATTCATGAAAATATACCAAGAATGATTTCTAGGCCACCTCTTAATATATTCTTCTCCTCTGTAATCTCTTAATCAAGCCCTTTACAGTTCATCAGATCAACCACGGCTCCACTGTCTTCTATGCTCCCACTAGTGTGGCCAATAAAGCAGTGTTTAATACATTTCACTGCTTTCCTAACCTAAACTTTATATTTCTCCAAACAAAAATATGGTCAGGCCTATCACAGCAATACCCCAGCCCCTGGTGCCAACTTTTGTTTTAGGGTTGTTATTGCTGTGAAGAGACACAGAAACTCTTGTAAGAATAAGATTTAATTGAGGTGGCTCACTTACAGATTTAGAGATTTAGTCCATTATCATCATATCAGGGAACATGGCATCATTCAGGCAACCATGGTGCTGGAGAATTGGCTGAGAGTCCTCCATCTTGCAGGAAACAGAAAAATGACTGAGACACTAGGCAGTATCCTGAACATAGGAAACCTAAAAGCTCTCACCCACAGTGACACATTTCCTCCAACAAGGCTATACTCACTCCAACAATGCCACATCTCCTAAGAGTCTCATTCTGTATGAACTTATGGAGACCAGTTATAGTCCAAGAACCACAGACTCCTGGAGCTAGCTATCACTCATTCTAATATTTTGTTGCTTATGTTGCAATAACATAATATCTCAGACTGGTGACCTAATAGAAATATAATTTCTCATAATCTAGAGACTGAAAGTCCAATATCAAGTATGTAGTACAATAATTTCTGGTGAGATTTCTCTCTGTAACAGCTGCCCTATCTCTAGAACCTCATGTAGCATTCCTTTTTGCTCATTTGCTTGACATTTCATCTACTTCTTAAGTGAACATGAGTTCTGGTAGAGGGAGACCTTGCCCTTAAAGTGCCACTTAAATTTTAAATTTAAATTTAATTTAGTTATCTCTTTGTCCTAACACATGTGGTTTAATTTCAATAAATAAATTTATAAAGGGGTAAAATTCAGTCTTGAACAGTATTCCCCTTTCAGAAGTTAAAAAAAAATCTCTTGTCCTTCTGCCAAAATACTATTTACCATATTTTTTAATTTTCCTGGAAAATACATATGGAGTACAATATGGGTCATACAAATGAGAGCATAAGGGAAAATGCAATTCTCTCTATTAACAGCTTTAGCCTTGTCAAAGTCAATGGCACAAATTATTTTAGCCTGCCCTCCTTTCATAAGATAACCAGCTAATAGTTATTTACTAATTTGTGGTGATTACATATAACCAACACCTATAATTTTGAAGCCTGTCTTAGACAGGTTTAAAAAGAAACATGACCCTTTGAATTGAATGCAACATTTTAAATTACATTAAACAAAAAATTAAAAGATTGTTAAGCAATGAGGTGCACGACAATTACAAATAATTTTGTTTAATTATATGCTACTTGAGTACAGAATAGAATATGTAGATGAACCCATTAATGCATTTATAAATAAGATCAAATTTGAATAAACCACTAAATGCACCAGCTGTACTTGCCATTAGCTTCTTATTTGAGTCGGTTTCTTCTTTCTTTGATTTTGGACAAAACTCACTACAATACTAAATAAACTGGTCTTGGGATATTGTTTCTAAAATGTAATTGTATTAGTTAACAAATTAGAGATAACTTTAGGTTCTAAAGTTTAGAGAGTGGTGTCAGTGTCACATTAAGAAGTGTAAATGAAGCTACTTCCTCTTACCTTAATTTAACTAAGAGCAAATCCAACCGAATTTTCTATTTCTTTCCTTGTTTTATCTCTGTGTCTGTAATTTGTGGTTACTAGCCTATTTGTAGCTCTGGGGGCGAGGGGGAGCGTATGTGTAGGTATGTGATAGAGAAAGAGAGAGAGATACAGAGAGAGAGTTATGCCTGTCTTTGTGATTAACAAAGGGCTTTGCTCTGTATTCATTGAACATCGAAGAAAGCATGGTATAGGAAAGGAGTGAGAGATTCTTTAAGGAGATCTTTAACAGTTTTATGAGAAAATAATATTTTACCAGCCCCAACAGACTCAGAAGTATGTAGGACTGCAAGAATATTATCCAGTATGACTATATAATGGTTTCAATTTATTTGCTGGGCATTTGTTACAGAGGGTTAATTTCAATGTTGACTGTTCTCAGGAAATGATTATCCCTCATATATTCATATATATTACTCTAAGTCAAAGGCATGGACACATATAAAAGATTCAAGCTATGTTCAAGCATTGATTACTGTAAAAGATGATTGAATGGAAAATTGAAAGCAAATAAATTTGGTCATGTTGTTCTCATAAAGGCATATTAAACATGATTAGTATGTACATGGTAGGAAAGGAGGCTAAATACATAGTGTTAAATTATCTTAGGGGGTATGATTAACTTTTCTGTGAGTCCCACCAAAAGATTAGTCTTTTGAAAGTCAAGATACTCTCATGAAATGTATCACTGCATGTAATCAAGATAGAAACTATCTAAAACCACAATCAAACAACTTATATTTAAGAATTGTAAATCTAATATGTTATTAGAAGTAAACAATAAGAGTTTTATTCAAAATCTTTTTCTAACATAAAGCTCACTGCATAATCTGTAGGAAATTTCAAAACTTTTATGTATTTTAGCATTGCATACTTGTGTATTGTGTGTGCATGTATATGTGTACACAGTGTGGAAATCAGTGACCAACTATGGGACTTGCTCTCTTGGTCCATCTTATGTAGCCTAGGAATGATCTGTGGTAGCCAGTCTTGGTGGCTAACACGTTAACCCACTGAGCCATCTCACTGACTCCATTTGTACATTCTTATTCATGAAATAAAACCATAGGAGACATTGGTTTTACTAAGAGAAAAGTGTATTAGCTTATAATGATGAACGTCTAAATTAAGATGGATTCTTTTCACATGCCTCCCTTTTAAGTACTGAGTATAAGAAGGTCATTCAAGACTAGTTCAACTAGTCTTTGTCATGAAATAGTAACGAGGATGTGAATAGAAGATCTGAGACAGGATGCTCTTTGTTAAAACGTGAGCACAGATAAACCTATGCTCATGCTACACACCACACACAGAGAGAGAGAGAGAGAGAGAGAGAGAGAGAGACAGAGACAGAGACAGAGAGAGGTGGGGGGGTACACATGAACACAGAGTAAAGAATTTCTAACAACCTAGCATCTCATACTCTTTATGTCTTATTTCAATTCCAAACACTCTTTTCTTTAGGTGTATTCGTTGGCTTTATTTCCTCCTATTCTTTTTGAAACCTAGAGTGTATTATTTTGAAAATCTGCATTTGAAAAGAATATTAGTTTTGTTATTTAGACAGAGTGTATTATTTTGGAAATCTACATTTGAAAAGAGTATTAGTTTTGTTAACAAAACTAAATAGAAAAACTAAATTATGCTGTCATCTTTAACATATTGTAAGCAATAATTCTATTATCTATCTTTGCATTCTTGAAAACATTAAATAATAAAAAAAGAATACAAATGTTTTGCCCAAAATGATGTCTAGGAAAATTGGGAAGAAAATTTACCTAGTCTTGAAGGTATTTGGGGATTTTGTTTTTGTTTTTTTTCTCTTTGTTCTTTGGAGGTCTGTTCCCAAATAAATACATGGAGGCTTATTCTTATTTACAAACACCTGCCCTTAGCTTAGCTTGTTTCTAGTCAGCTTTTCTTAACTAATATATCCTGTCTACCTTTTGCCTCTAGGATTTTATTTTTCTCTATTCTATGTATATTTCTTTATGCATTACTCCATGGCTGGCTGTGGGGCTGGGTGTCTGATTTCTGACATCCTATTCTCCTTCTCCTTTTCTCACTCCTCTCTCTTTTCTCTTCTATTTATTCTCTCTGCCTGGAAGCCCTGCCTAGCTCTCTCTTGCCTAGCTATTGGGGGGGGGGGTCAGCTCTTTACTAGACCAATCAACTGTTTTAGGCAGGCAAAGTAACACAACCTCACAAGTTAACCAAATGCAACATAAAAAAAATCAACACATCTTTGCATCATTAAAAAAATACTCTACAGCATAAACAAATGTGACACCTCTTATAAAAACATTCCACAACATAGTCTCTCTTCACTCTTACTTCTGCCAAAAGAAGATGCAATGACATGGTCTCAAAACAGAACTCAGTAGTAGAGTGCCTGCTTGACTTGTGTAAGGTTCTCTGTTCAAGAACAGCACTGAAAAAGAGAAGATTATATAAAACAACTTAATAAACTTGAAAACTTCTGTTCAGTCAAAAATATCATCAAGAAATAATCAAGTGAACTTACTGGAAGAAAGTGTCCACATCATAAATACTTAATGAAAACTAATTTGCAGTATACAAGAATAGTACATTTGTAATTTGTTTGGTCAAAAGTGAGACCCCAGTCCCCTGACACCCCTATATTGAAGGACTCTAGGATTTTTGGGTTGAAAGTATCACCTCAGCCCCTGGCATTCATCTTTGGAGTGTAAATGGAGCTTTCAGCTCCATTTCAAGGCCTCTCCCCTGCAAGTTGCCTTGGTCCTGACTCCACCTCCAGGAAAGCCCACAAAGCAGGGACCCCTCCCCAGGGAGGGCCAAAAAATCCTGCCAACCATTGACCCTTCCCAAGGGAGAGTCAGGACCACTCCTACAGACTGTTTAGGCTGCTGCCCAGAAAAGGAACCTATAGTCCCTGGGTTTTGCATGGTCTCCCCTGGTCTCTTAACCTTGCTATGTTTTCATGGGTCACCTGGGAGCACTGCATTAAATGCATCCATCTTTTATTTGGTCTAATTTGTTCTGATTGGAATTATATGTATCTGTGGAGATGCTCCTCTTATGAAATATACCTATCATAATTTATTAATAAAAGTACAAATATCCCCCAAAATTAGTGAAGAAACTCTTAAATAGACTTGTCATAAATAATATGCAAAGTAACTGATAAGCACAAAAACTACTTACATTATTAGATTCAGAGAAATGCAAATTAATACTATAATCAGTTATTAATTCAATACATACCCATTAAATATAACACTTTTGTACAAATGTATCTCACATATGCAAAATGAAAATATTCATAAAGTCAAAGTGATGTAAATGACAATTTAGGTAATTATATTGTCCAATTTTTAAAATATCCTCAAAGACAATCAGCAAAATTGCGAAGAGCTTTATGCTGTATACGTAGCCAGATAAGTATGAAATAATTTTTGAAGAAATAATGGTCTGAGAAATCATCAAAACTACACAAAATAACACTTAATGACAGAGTAGTTATTATTAGAAAGACAAAAATAGGAAATATTGAAGAAGTAAAATGTAAAATGAAGAAAAAAGTAAAACCAAGAATTCCCACGTTCCTTTGAATATAAATAGAAAAGCCACTGTGAGAAAATGTATGGAACTGTTTCTAAACATAAAACTACCATATCACCCAGCTTTCCAGATAGTAGGAATATCAATAGGAAATAAGATTTGTATATTGAAGAGACATCTGCAGTGCCCTGTTTAATGAATGCAGTCTTACTTGCAACAGTCAAGAAATGTATGCAAACAGGGTATGAAGATCATGCATTTCTACTGTATGAAAATCTTAGCTTCCACTTTTGTATCTGTGAATTTACGTTGAGTGGGGGTGTATGTGTAGACACTAGGAAAATAGAAAGGACTTGTGTGAAAAAAACCAGGGACTTTAAAAGAGTGCGGAAGAGAGGGTAAAACAGTGCACATGATACAAATAATAGTCTACTGGGTGGTTTTGTGTAGTAATGAGGCTTGTTTGTTCCCTGGCCACCAGGCAGCTCAAACCTGAAATAACCACACAGAAACTGTATTAATTAAACCACTTCCTGGCCCATTAGCTCTAGCTTCTTGTTGGCTACTTACATCTTAATTTAACCTATCTCTTATTAATGTGTGCATCACCACAAGGTCATGGCATACCAGCAAAGATTCAGCGTGTCTGTCTCTGGCAGTGGCTCCATGGCTTCTCTCCTGATTCTGCCTTCCTTCTTTCAGCATTCAGTTTAGTTTTCCCTGCCTAGATCTGTTCTACCCTATCAGGCCAATCCAGTTTCTTTATTAACCAATGGTATTCACAGCATACAAAGGGGAATCCCATCACCTCTCTTTTTATGTTTAAATAAAAAAGACAGTTTTAACTTTAACATAGTAAAATTACATAAAATATTTATCAAGAAAGAATTACAGTTATAATATATGTATTTTATATTCTATCATAACTAAGGAAAACTATAATTATCAATTCTTCAAATCCATCAAAGACTCCAGAAGGATATAATATTACCTAAGTAAAGAACAAGTTAATTGTAAGCAACTTCTAAAACTCTAGAATTGACAGAAACATGTTACTGCCTGGACAGTCACCCAAAGTTCTTCTGTACCATTGGGGCATCCATCTTTAGCCCACTGGCTCACAGTAAACTTTTCCATGAAGCAGGGAATTTCAGACAGGTCCTCCTATATTGGCAGTTTGTCAGTAACTTTCTTCTGTATCCTGCAAACTGTCTGGCAGACTCTTTCATAAAGCAGGAACCCTGAAGGATGGTCTCACCTGTAGGCAAATTCAACAGTCATTTCTCTATGGGTCCTGCATGTTCAGTTCACACAACATACCATCAAACATCCCAGGCAAGAGTGGTTTCTTTCCCAAGTGGCTAACCAACTCTATGAGAAGATTTTTCAATACCCATCTTCCTCTTGAAGTAATTGGTGCTGCCAGGAGCAGATGTGTCTCACTGTCATGAAAAATCCTAAGATATTAAAACATTTAAATGCCATATTCTGAAGAGCTCTGAAAGATTTGAAGAATACTTATCTAACTGAATTATATATCTAGAAAACCTAAGTAACATGACTACAATCTTGACTATTATAGATGACTCTCTATTAAGTTATATTTCTTAATTATACATTACATTTTTAATGAGATGCACAAACACAATACCTTAATCAAGAGCAGAAATACATATACACAGCATAACAAACCATATATATATGTGTGTGTAATTATATATGTGTGTATGTATAGCATTATATATATGCTCTGTGTGTGTTTCATCTGGTTTATCTTCCTTTACTATATTTTATCTGATAAATAAAAGGTATAAATATTTATGGGGTAATATGTGATGTACATGTTTACATAGTATAATATTCAAACTAAGGTAAGAAAATTCTATCTTTAGATTCATATATTTTCTTTATGTTATAAAATTAAAAATATTCCTTCTTTGAAACTTTTGAAATGTATGTTAATTCAGATTAAATTAGCAGGACTTATTAGAAGGGTTTCCTTATGCAACCATGAGGGTTGGTTAAGTAACTTCACAGTCTGTGACACAAACAAAGAAAGGAGGATTGACCATAGACTGAAACCCTATGTCTCTGTAAGCTAAAGTCACTACCCACAGACTGACGCACCAGGAAGGCATAAAAACTATGTTATTTCCTTACTCCAAGGCATGTCTCATTGGTACTCAGCTGGATGATAATTGGTCTACCCAGAAAGCTGCACACTAGTAGTACCTGGTACCCTGGCAGGAACAAGCTACAGAGTGGATTCATCTGACCCTTCCTCTCCACATCATCAATAATACCCCTCCAGCTGACCTCTCTTCTAAGGCCACTGGATGCTTCAGATGACTCTGAAAACTATTTAGTATTAACAGCTCTAGGGTCTTGATCCCTATGTGTTTAGACAATGCAGTCACAGAGTAGCACAATTTCTCCTGGAGGGGGAGAGACTTTTCTGTTGGGTGGAAACACATAAAAACACAAACAATACTCTACCACAGATACTCTGATTTCCTACTGTATGGTATGGCTCCAGAGATACTGCAGGATTTTCTATTGTTAAGAAGTAAATAAAAGAAAATAGAGAAACAGACACAAATGCATGAAGCCTGTTGCATAAAATGATGGCATTGCAGATCATTAGGCAGGAGCTGCATCAGACAATAAACAGTTCTGGATAATGGTGCGAAAAATGGAAATTGGGTCTCTACTTCAAACCACATATAAAAAAAAAAGAAAATCAATAATGTCAGATGGATTAAAGACATCAGTGTGAAATCAGAAACTTTTAGGAAACTTTTAGTAAAAGGATAAAAGAAATGTGCTGTAACTGGGAGGAAATAGAAAGACTCTAATTACAAACAAAAAAGCTCTACTGGGTCACATTAAACTGAAAACTCCTTTTCCTACACTCAGCTTGCAAGTATTTCTACATTTAATTTTCAATAAATTATAATTGGAGAAAAATATGCAACTCTTGAGGTTCTGAAAAAATGTTATTTTATGGTGAAAAAATTGTATATGTTTATCTTAGTATTGCTCATATGTATTTTTCTTGACTGATCACTTGATATTTGGTAACCACTTAAGAAGCTCAATCCTGCAGAAGACTGATTCTCCTCTCCAGAGTAATTTACTGCCTATAGCTCTTCTTCTTTTTTTAAAATTGATTTTTATTGAGCTCTACATTTTTCTCTGCTCCCCTCCCTGTCTCTCCCCTCTCCCCTCTCCCCTTCAACCCTTTGCCAAGGTTCCCATGCTCCTAATTTACTCAGGAGTTCTTGTCTTTTTCTACTTCCCAGGTAGATTAGATCTATTTAAGTCTCTCTTCTATGGATGGGCTCTTGTGAGATTTCTCTCATCTACGTTGGGATGTCAATTGTCATCGTCATTCTTCAGATCTCGTTTAGCAGATGTGTTCTTCATATTTCATGGATGCAGCTTTTCTTTCATATATAGAATGCATAATTTTGTAGCAGATATCCTGGTCCTCTGGTTCTTTCTAGCCCCTCTTCCACAAGGTTTCCTAACCTTTAGGTGTAGGGGTTGCACTGTAGATGTATCCATTGTGGCTAAGCACACACAGAAAATTAAAATCTCTGTTCATGGAAACTTGAAGAGTGCAACAAGAAAAGCCTAAGCTGGAAACATGTTTGCAACATATCCAGAATATAGAAAAATTCTAGAAAACAATAAAAAAATAAATATTCTAGTAGGGAAATTGATAAATTGTGTGCATTGATATTAAAAATAACCAAGTAATAGATGGAAAATAAGTACAAAGAAAATTACAATCCACCTTACTAACAAATAAATGCTTGGCCATGAGATTATTTAGATGCACACCACAGCAACTACAATGTGACCTAACAGTCTGTTGATCATATAAACAAAGACAATGGGATCAAAAAGAAATTAACACTGTCATGTTTTATACATAATTCATCAAGAAATGGAAATGCCCCAATTGTCAAATAACTGATGAATAGGTAAAGAAAATGTGAAACATATATATGATAGAGTAATATCCAACCACAAAATAACGAGAGCCTGCTATTTTTATCAATGTTGAGTGCAACTGTAGAGCATGATGTTGAAGAAAGACAAACCCATGATCTCGTTTATGTGGAGGTTTAAATTTCAAACACCATAGAAACTGGTAGCAGGTAGGTAATAGCAGAGCCTGGTGGGGATGGCTACAGGCAGGCTGACCAGTGAGTAATTATTCAGAAAGTGAGAGCATGTGGTGCTACACACAGCATGACTACAGATAATAAGGACGTGTGTATTCTTCAAGATACTAGCAAAAGAAAAGGACTTCAGATGTTTCACCATGTGCAATGAAAAGGATGTGTGGAGAGAGAAATTTAACTTGACTAAAACATTAAATAAATATATCTATGCATCAAACATATCAGTGTCTCAGGAACACGCTATTTTTTACTTTTTGGTGCATCAGTTAAAATCTAAATTTATAAATTCATAATGCTGTAAAATTGGAAAGAAGCCCAAAATGTATTTGGGATAAAGACTTTTTCTTTCATAACAATTACTTGCCTGCCAAGAGTCTAGCTCGGGGAAGCTGCTGCTTGACCCTAGGTAGTAATATAACTGAATGTTCATTGTCAGTAACATGGAGTAGTAGTCTGTGTTTACCTATACTAAAATATCTGTAAACTAATGAAACCTAGCTGGGTGGTGGTAAACACCTTTAATTCCAGCACTTGGGAGGCAGAGGCAGGCAGATCTCTGTGAGTTCGAGGCCAGCCTGATTTACAAGAGCTAGTTTCCAGGAGAGGCTCCAAAGCTACAGAGAAACTTGTCTTGAAAAAACAAAACAGAAACAAACAAACAAAAAAGCAAAAATAAATAAATAAATATAAAGCAAACTAATGAAAACTGCAAACAATTTTTTCTTGACTTAGTAGCTTTTGTACAGCATTCTTATTCAAGGAAGAAGACATGGTGTTACCAACATGCAAAGGAAAAATTGAAATGAATAACTTTCCTTGTGTTAGCTGTCTGCTGGACTGGGAAACTGTGCATATATATTAAATTTTTCTCAAATGTGAATTGTGGCTTTGTAGCATGATTAATAAAACTCAGAGACAGATATTGGGGTTAAACCCGAAGGTCAGAAGAGGAAAACAACCAGCTACTGACTCTTATCTCTACCTCAGTCCAAAATGCTGATATTGTCTGCAGGATTGTCATAATTAGACTGTCTGGGAGCTCTCTCCTCTTGTCTTCTATTCCATTCTAGTGTTGGGATTGAAAGCCTACACCACTATCACCCAGATTCTATGGCAAATTAGTGTGATGACTGGGATTAAAGGTATGTGTCACCACTACCTAGTGCATAAGGCTGACCAAGGCAGTGATTTTAGTCTCTGATCTTCAGGCAAGCTTTATTTTTAAAATAAAATGAAATATCACTCCATGGCCTCATGCTCCTCTGTTTAGACTGTAAGTGCTCAGAGAGTCTCAGCACTGAACATGTAGTACCTTGCACATGAATGAAACCTTTGCCTTTGGTTTTCTCATGCCCCCAAAAGCACCTGAGAACCTGCTTTTCCTGTACCCAGTGTGGATACCTCCTGCTGTTTTTCCTTTATTGCTCTTGTCATTACATATTCTTATGTTTAAAATTTTCGTTTTTACTACTGTGAATTTACGTAAAATTTTACTGCCTTTAATTTACAGAAATGAAAATCAACAGCCACATTTATGTGGCTGTTTACGTGAAATAACATTTGTGATCCATGTTTCTGAATATGAAATGAAGCTGTGTTTCTCTTTAGATACAAGTGCAGCTTCGGCTTATGTTTAGTAATGCTTTCTACCATTGATTAAATGGAGGTATGTATCTTTTTAAAGAAATTTGTATACTATAAATAAACACTGGTTGTAACAATAAAGTTGAACTCTAACTTTAAAAATAATAACCACAGTAAGTTTTATATCCTGAGCTTTCCCCGGTCTTATGTAAATATGTTCCTTCCAAAGACAGCATAGGTGTTAGAAATGACCCTGCCACTATCATACAGCCATACCATCTCAGAGTACAGTGTGGCATTTATACTGTGAAGTCAAGTGATGGAAGTTCTGTCAGTTCATCTCAAAGACCTCCCCTTTCCATGTGTTATCCCTGAGAGGAAAGGATTGCCCCAGGGAGAGCCAGCTCATCATTCGAACAACATCATAAAGAAAGAGAGAAAAATCACAAACAGCAACACAGATGGCAAAATACTACATACCCTATCAATCAGACAATTGAGATATTCACAAATCTGTGAAATTGTTCCTTCTAATTAAAAGAAGCCACATACCCTAGCTGCCTTCTACTGTCACTGGCAAACAGTGGCAGAACCTTTTTAGATGGGGTAATAACTCTACTCCTTGATATTTTTCAGGCACTTTCCTGCTTGATGACATCATTCTTGTGAGAATGAAAAGTAGATTTAATTTGTGTACAATATGTTTTTAATAACGATAATAGCCTTTTTATCTCAGAAGATATATTTTCATATAAACTTTATTTCATGTTTAATAGCTATTTTGAAATGCTTCAGACATCTATGAATTACTAAAAATTGCTATGGTAATTAACTCCAGAAAAACATTAAGGCATAAGAGTCTTAAAAGCAGAGGGCACTCTTTTTGCAACATCAGATTTAAGCACATTTTTGCAGCATATATAATAATGAGCAATGAGATGATTGTAAGTACAATATGTACTCCATTAGGATAGAGATCTCTGAGAGAGGTGCAATGACTATACAAATTACAGAGAATTAAACAATAAAACACTGTCTTTCAAAGACAACCTTATTCATGGCTGTAAACTCAGCACTCTAGAGTAATAGATATTCAAAATTATCTTGGGGTAGGTTAAATGTAATTGGCCCCACTAATCTCATAGGGAGTAGCACTATTAGGAGGTGAGGCTTTGTTGGAGTGAGTATGGCCTTGCTCAACAATGTATGTCATTGTAGGTGCTGGCTTCTAGGTTTTTTATGCTCAGGATATTGCCACCGTTTTAGGTGACTATCTGTAGCGTACATTTGTAGGACTTTCATATACTTCCAAAATAATGTCTGCCTGCACACTGCCCCCTGTCATGATGATAGTGGACTGAACCTCTGAAACTGTAAGTGAGACAACTCAATTAAATGTTTTCTTTATAAGAGTTGCTGTGGTCATGATAACTCTTCATAGCAATAAAAACCATAAGACGATCCGCATCCATATGTCTACTTCAACACTAGCCTGAGCTACATTATATGCTACCTCAACAAAACAAAAACAAAAGCAACAACATCAAAGAAAAACAAAGGGCTTTTAATAAACATTGATGAGTAAAAAAATTATTAATGAAACTATTTGATTTTTATTGTGTCTATTTAAAAGAACAATTGCAGTCAATGTGTGTACAGTACTAAGTATATTATTTGAAATAATTGGTTGATAAAATAGATATTAATTTTAAAATTTAAGAGGAGTTAGAGATTTTCAATATTATACTATGAATACTGTTTTAAATGTATTTCAAAAACTCATTTATTAGAAACAATCTCTACCACAACAGTTTTGAAAAAGGAAAACTTTTGTAGGAATTAGATCACAAGGACTGGGTCTTCAGAAATGGGTTAATTCCATTTTCACAATAATGATATAGTTGTAAAAGAAAAGGATTCATGATAAAGAGATGAGTTTGACCCTTTCCTTTTATTTCTCTCTCATCTTCATGTATTCTCCTGGAGCTAGTTCACTCTCTCTCTCTCTGGCTCTCTCTCTCTCTCTCTCTCTTTTTCTCTCTGTCTCTGTCTCTCTTTGCCTCCTTTTTTTCTCCATCTCTGTTTTTGTGTTTTTGTTATCTTTCTTTCTCTCTCTCTCTCTCTCTCTCTCTCTCCCTCTCTCTCTCTCTCTCTCACACACACACACACAAATTTATATGTGCATGTATATATGTATGTATGTATATATGTATGTCCTGGTTAGTTTTATGTCAGCTTGACACAAACTAGAGACATCTGAAAAGAGGAAATCTCAACTGAAAAAAATGGCACCATAAGAGCTAACTATAAGGCATTTTCTTAATTATTGATTGAAGGGGACAGGCCCAGCCCATTGTGGGTGATGCTATCCCTGGGATGGTAGTCTGAGGTTCTATAAGAAAGGAGGCTGAACAATCTCTGATGAGAAAGCCAGCAAGCAGCAACTCTCCATAGACTCTCTGTTAGCTTCTGCCTCCAGGTCCCTGATTTATTTGACTTCCTATCCTGACTCCCTTTGATGATGAACAGTAATATGAAAGTGTAAGCCAAGCACACCCTTTCCTCTCCAAGTTACATTGGTCAGCTTGTTTCTTCACAGAAATAGTAAACCTAACTAGTACCCAGAGACATCCCAAGTAATACAAATGATTTTCATTGCTCTCGACTCTCCACTGGAACTAAATGCTAGCACCGTATTTCTAATGATACCACACACTCTGGTTGCAGGACTCAGAGAAATCAATCTTCAACTCACCAGGAAACTCTCTTCCGAAATGTGTTGTTCAGACTGCTAAGGGAGAAAGACATCAACTCTTTTATCCAGTTGATTTTGTGAACTACAATAACTACTTGCTACCCAAGATATGCCCACTGGTGAAATAGTGGCATAACTATTCATTGGCAAAACCAACTGCTTTCTTGATTTGATCTGAGAACTGCTCCACAGAAAGGAATTCATGTTTGATACTGTAAATATGGTCAAAACCAATAGCCATCAAAGTCATAAGTCCTACAGGAGAACCTAGTGATGTTTTGTATTTTCTGTTTTTGCATGTTTTTTTCTAAATGATCATCTACTACCTTCTAAGTATATATGTTTATATCAATAAATTTGTGCTTTTCTAAATCTTTATCAAAGAAACACTGTATTTGAAGGATTCATTGTTGATCAAAGTGCTAATAATAAGCAACTATAAGTGCCAAGCTGTACATCAGGATGAGTCATATATATCAATAATTCTACTGTAAAGGGTCAGAGAAATTATGGAAGACAGGGTTGCAGTGATGAAATGTCAGAGAATGGAAGGTACGCTATTAAATGATGCCCTCCATATATGCCATGAAGTGTTGTACATATGAACTCACAGCAGCTATGGTTACCTATACAAGACCTTAACAAGTCAAAGCCACTTAAAAATCTAGCATAGGTTGGGGAATTGCTCCTGATGATACACTCATATACTCATTGAAGAGCTACAGGAAACTTCTGGAAGCTGAGGTAATGAGAGTTACTTTTCTTTAGATATATGTCTATTGAAGAGTTGTCTATCCCACAGTGTGTAATTTCACATGCATGTGTATACAGACAATGATAATTGAATTCAGTGAGATAAGAAAGAAAGAAAGAAAGAAAGAAAGAAAGAAAGAAAGAAAGAAAGAAAAAGAAAGAGAAGGGAGGGAAAGAAGGAGGGAGGAAAGGAGGGAGAGACAGAGGAAAAGAAGGAAAGAAGGAAAAAAGGAAGGAAGGAAGGAAGCTGAGGAGGTTGATTGGAGGGTCCTGTATGAGAGCTGAAATAGGGGGGTAGATATTATTCAGATGCATTGTATACATGTATAAAATTTTCAAAGGATGAGTTAAAATAAAGTAGTAAGATAAAAAGAATTTTTAACATGATGCTAAACTAAGATAGTTAAGAAGCTGGAGTGGTTCTAAAAATTTATTAAGATAAGTTCCTCATAGATCAATCCATTGCTGACCTCAGAAATAAAGTTATCAGTATACAGCTCTTGTCTGTGAAAGCCATGGGCATAATTTTTCAATGTCTAATGATTTATAAGTAGATTGAGTCCACAAAGCCATGAGGAAGTGGTGGCACAAGACATATCACAGTGTAACTGAGATGAGAAACAGGAAGTGAAAAGAAGCTATTTACAGCTTTAAGATTGAATAGAATTTTCCTTTTTGAGTTTAGGACATTAGGAGAATATTTTTCACTATTTTCTTGCCTACTTCACCTTCTTTAGTGGTAATGTCTCTATTATGTGCCTGAACCAGCATGTGATTTTACAATAGAGAGCTTGCATTGGTTTCAAGGGCTTACAGATAGGAGACGCTTTGGCTCAGAATGATTCATGAATTGCTTATTACCCATAACCAACTGGGAAAAAAGTCTGTAAGTGAATATAAGAATTGGGGCTGGAGTGAATTAAGATTTTGTGGTTGTAGGGATGAAATAAAGATACTTTTGATAAAATACATGTGTTAATTTGGAGGACTAGTGCCATAATTGGGGAGTTTATATGTGTTTCTGCAAAATTCCTTGGAAACAAACCTTGAGAACAACTATATATATCAGAGATTTAGTAACTAATTATATCATTAGGGCTCAGTTTTAAATAGGTCACTGTACTATGAGTTCAAGTCTTTATCTATGTATCCATCTGTGTATCTATGTTTCTTTTTATCCATCCATCATTTATCTCTCTACCTATCCATATATCTTCATGTAGAAGGAGCAGCGGGCTGCATTCCTGCCACCAGGCTCCCAGACGCCTGGCTAGCTTATGCCCTGAAATAAAAACACACAAATTGCATTCTTTTAAACACTACCTGCCCCATTATATCTAGCCTCTTCTTGGCTAACTCTCATATCTTGCTTAACCCATTTCTAATAATGTATGTAGCACCATGAGGTGGTGTCATACCGGGAAAGATTCAGCATGTCTGACCTGACGGCTGGCTCCATGACGTCTGACCCAGAGAGGAGAGGCATGGTGATTGCCTCACTTCCCTCTTCCTCCCAGCATTCTGTTCTGTCTATACTACCCACCTAAGGGCTGACCTATCAAAGGCCAAGGCAGTTTCTTTATTAACCAATGAAATCAACACAACACAGAAGACCCTCCCACATCATCTTTATCTTTCTTCCACCAATTAAATTAAATTCAAAAGGATCCTTAAAAGTTGTGAGTCATGTGGTCTTTCACTTCCTAGAATCTACACTGTAAGAATTATATCTCTATTTGTTATAAAATATCTGTTAATGATTATTCTGCTATAACAGTATAAAACCAACTAAGACATGGAACAATTTATTTAATATTGTTAGTATGTATTTAAGGGAAACTCTTACATGTGAACATCCAGGAAAGTTACACGGGTTCTTATTGCTGTTGTTGTTGCTCTGATTTATATCTCTGAACAACATTAACACAAACAGGCACTTATTAAGGATTAATTATAAACCATCTAGATTTATGGATTTATAAAAATAAGGCAAACATTCTTGCCTGAATACAGTTGATTCTTCAGGGATATGCTTATAGCTGTAGGAAAATGACAAAGGAATCCAGTAAAAAACAAAAAGAGCTATAACCAACTCAAATATTCATTTATAGGATGTATGGTCTCTTTTTATATGTTAGAATATAAAGTTAAAAATTTGCTATAATATGGGCAATATTATAAGTTAAAATACTACTGCTAGCATAATAGAATGTTTGAAATTCAACGACTCAAAAGAGAATAAACACTGTTGGCAAAATGCCCAAATAAACACTACAACTATGTTTTTGAAAGTCTCATGGCTGACACTCTGAAGGTGACAGCAAAAAAAAAGACAAATTATTGAGTTCATTGAATGAGATCATCCTTCCATTATTAAAAATACTGTTTAGTTTCTTGTAAGAGGAACCTCATTGTTGCAGTATTTACTATTTGTCTGAGACAATATTTATAAATGAGAAAAAATATAAAAGTAAAAATCAGTTATAAATTTCCTAGAATAACTCCATAACTATCACTTTGGTATCTTCTTTGCTGGTATTAAATTCATTCTTTTTTTTTTTTTTGGTTTTTTGAGACAAGGTTTCTCTGTAGCTTTGGTGCCTGTCCCGGACTCGCAGAGATCTCACAGAGATCTGCCTGTCTCTGCCGCCCGAGTGCTGGGATTAAAGGTGTGCGCCACCACCACCCGGCTTAAATTCATTCTTTAACATTTTCATACATGCGTGCAAAGGTTTCTGATTTCTCTCAGTCCCTACCCTCTTTTGTCTTCCTCCAATGCACAAAACGTTCCTTTCTTCACCTCACCATATTCATGGTTTTGTTTTGAGACTCTGTGGGTTGAACCAGGACCATCTACATGACTAAGTAGGTTTGAAACCCTCCACTGGATCCTGGTGTGGTCACCAATTATTACTCAGATAATGGTTACTCTCCAAGGTCCAAAATCAACTAGAGGTCACTAGTTGTGTAGTAGTTCTGTAGTGACCAGGTGGAGGTGTGCTGAGCCCCTCCTGAATTCAAGATCAGTGTAGTTGGTGCAGTTACTATGAGCAGGTGATTGAAGTGGCTGTATCATTTCCACAAGATATTATTCTACAGAGTGTCTTTTATCTTCTGCTCTTAAATCCTTTCCCTCACATATTCTATGATCCCTGAGCCTTAGTGTGGGGGGGGGAGTATAAATGCCTTGTTGATAGCTGAAGTATCAATCTTAACATCTCAGCAGTTTGAGCATTTGTGTGTCATTATATTCAGCCTTCATAACAGAGGTCTCCAGTAAAGGCTAAGAGTAGTAGTCATCTTTGTGTACAAACATAATTAAAAGAGATTTTTGTCACAATGTCAATTTAGGTAAACTGCATCAGTAGGTTCCCCGCTAGGGCCTGTTACTTCCCCAGTCATGGAATTTTGATCAGAATTTCTAGTACCAGAAATGGATTCCCTCCTTTAGGGTGGGCTTGGAGTCCAAAGAATAATTCATTGTTCCCTGTCCTAGTTAGATAGGAGCTATTGTTGTCTGGGGTTGGGGGGATGACTTGAATTGACCTGTGGGCATGTGTGTTGGGCATGCTCTTGACTAAGGTTTGATATGGGATGGGGTGACCCACTTCCGGTGGTGCTCCCTCTAGGCAAGTGGTTCTAGTTATATAAGAAATCAAAAACTGAGCAAGCCATCGAGAACAAGCCAGTAAACAGAATTCTTCCATTATCTCTGTTTCAGTTCCTGCCTCCAGGCTCTCGGCTTGAGCTTCCATCCTGGATTCCTTTGATGATGTATTGTTTAAGTCAAATAAGTCATTTCCTCTTCTGAGTTGGTTTTGGTCATTGATCAGAGCAATAGAGAAGCCAACTAGGACACTACTATGCTCATGCCACTACTGTACAACTACAAACATTTAGCCTGGCAGATTGATTGTGTAATTCAAAGAGGGCAAGACCCGCTTTGCCTCTTCTCCCTTCGCAGCCTACATAGAACATTCTAGCACTATGAACACTAGGCAAGGGAAAGGAAGTTTCCATCTCAGTTTGAAACTGTTCTGTTGTGGTAGCGGTTTGATTTGGGTTCTTTGTTTTCTTTTGTTCTGTTTTGTTTTTCTGTATCTTGCAATTGAAGTGTCTGGTGTCTTCAGGAATAGTACCTTATCATCACATTCTGGTGATGACCAAGAGAAATGGAAAGAGCCTGTATTGCTCTAAGAGGCTCTGGGCCTCTCTAGATAAACAACTCAAAAAGATTCTTATCCCTGGTACCCTAAATTTTGCTAAATGACTCATGAATCCTAGGAGTAGGTTTATCTGACTTTTTCATACACCTGTTCGATTAACCCTATCCCATGCCTTCATCTCTTATCTTCTTTCCGTCTCCCCTTTCTACCTCAATATTCACCAACAACTACCTAAATTCTCAGTTAGACACAGAATAAAACAGTAGACAAGCTTCTATCCTGAATCTTCCTTCATGAGAGAAAATGAATTTGCTGAGTTCCTCCCTATTTATGAATATTATCAAATTTTGTCTTCACATATAGCAATTGCATGCTTTCTTGAGACATACCCTTACAAATTACAATTACATTTCTAAGTAGAAAATGCATAAAAATTCTAGTGTCAAATCTGTCAATGGAGTACTACTTTGTTAACTACAGCAAGGTTTAAGAATAAAAATAGAACAATGAAAAAGAAGAGCAAAAATTTTGTAAATGCTCTTAAAAGCAGTTTCAGGAACACGTCAACACAATATTTCCCCTGTTTTTAATCTTCTACTGAGAGAAAAAAACAAATAAGCAAGCAGGTAGTTAAGAAGAAAAAATAAGCCCCCTTGCTCCGTTCATCCTTTTGTCACCGGATCATGGGCTACCAGGCCACCCTGTTTAGATGCTGAGGAATCCCATCTGGACGGGTGAGTGTGTGCTATCCAGGGGCGGATTGTCCCGGAAGAGAGCACAAACCCCCCTCCCCCAGCTC
>NC_022010.1:58294246-58296129 GCF_000317375.1 Microtus ochrogaster
GGGGAGGACTTTGGACTTTCCACAGGGCAGGGAACCCTGACTGCTCTTCAGACTCGATAGGGAGGAGGAGAGGAGTGGGGGGAGGGTGGGAGGAGTGGGAGGCTTTGAGGAAGGCGGAAATTTTTTTTTCTCAATAAAAAAAAAAAAGAAGAAAAAAAATAACACTCTTTGGTGTTTCTTTGCTGTCTTCCACAAGAGAAAAGTAGGCAAAGTCACCAGGCAATTATTGGTGTTAATAGCTTTAAGTTGATGTAAATTAACAAGGAAGGAAATATCTATATCTGAAAAAAGGGCACTGCAGTATCATGCAGTACAATTAGAATGTACATGCAGTACAAGTAAAAAAGAGAAAACTTTGTTATGCCTTACGTAAACAAGATGTAAAACTTTCAGAGTTTTGTTTGATTGTCTTGTTTGTGCACAGTGCTCATTAATTTCATCCATTTGAATAGCCTATGCTACAAATATCCAAATAATTATCATCAAGCAGATGAAATATTGTCATGTCATTCTTAATAATGAGTGGGAGATTAGAAGTGTTTAGAAACGACAATGATATACGCTAGCTACAGTGAAGCTACTGGGGAGAGAACATTCACCTAAGCAATTCAAGGACTCGATGATTACTTACCAATCAGTTACCTTCCATGAACACAGTGCCCACCATCAGAGAGAGTTACCTGACCCAGGCTGTCTCATTTCTTTCCCACATGAAACTTTTTCATTGGAACCAGTCATGAATAAGGACTGGTTATTATGTTCAGAGGCACTTTCTTTCATAGGGAAAGAATTCATCTATGGAGTCTCCATGACAACATGTGGGCTAATGGATGGTGCTGACTTGTCTTGGGCTAAAAAGACAAGGGAACTAAATTAGCAAGTTTTTCTAACATAAACTGAGAGAAAAATAAGCGCAGGTGTTTGGGTACTCTGACAAATGTTTTTTGACACACAAAGTGGGATGATAATAGGACAATGAGATATAAAGAAAGAAGCCTAGATGAGACACAGAGAGAAATGGCAGGCATTCTTCTGGCTTTTAGAAATAGAATCCCCTACAGAGAAATCGCCTTTGCTTGTGTTTGTAGAATGTTTGCTAATCATCCCTTCTGCTGCTCTCTCTTAACAATGATGTAATAAAACTTGCATTTATATAAAATGATAAGGTATGGAGTAACTGCTATAGATTGAACATTTGATGTTCCAGTCTTTGACTTACTGTACTTATTTTGAGGAAAGCAAGCCTCTGAGATAATCTTTTCTGCCATCTTTACAAATGAACAAATAAGTAGATAAACTTTGGAGAAATGAGCACTCTCACTGAAGTTCGCACTGACAATCTGAGTCTGAGTAGTCTATTTACTAATTTCCACTGAAACCAAAGTAACCTGAGAAGGCAGAACAGAGGGAAACAGCTTTCTTCTATAAATATTTTAGATATTTTACTTTTATGTCATGATTATATAAAATACTTTTTAGTTTATGTTCCTATTAGCATAATCATCAAAATATATTCCAAGATTTTTTTCCATCTTTAGATGTATCTAAAAAAAGAAAATAAAAAAGAAAGGAAGGAAGGAAGACAAGAAAGATAGAAAGAGATGTCTATCCTTTGTGTACAAAATTCCATCAGTGTTGAAGATGTTGGCAGCTTGGAAACATCATTAGGGTCTCCTGAAAAAAGAGACTATACAGAAGTGACTATACAAGGGAAATGCCAGTAGTTAGTGTCCAACTTCATCTTGGATGATTTCCTTTTGGAAAACTCCTTTCTGTGTATCTTGAATATCTCTATTTCTATATTTCAGTATTAGAAGAAGTACTTTTATTGGTTTCCCCTCAAAAGGGAAAATATTTCATAATAATACTTAACTATGCCAAAA
>NC_022010.1:58296869-58297517 GCF_000317375.1 Microtus ochrogaster
AATATGAGTGAGTACATCCCATGTTCCTCTTTTTGGGTCTGGCTTACCTCACTCAGGATAGTGTTTTCTATTTCCATCCATTTGTACGCAAACAAATCTCAGCAAATTGCAAACTTAACTACCTAATTATAATTAGAACTATTTAAAAAATAGGTATCTTGTCAGTATACTCCCTACTGATGTATTCTAATTAAGAAGTTTGAAAGTGGGCACACTTTAAATGGAACTTACATAGTTTTTGTTGTTAATAAACCAAAATTGAAAAAAAAAGTCTTCAGTATATTCATTGAACTAGTAATCCCATTTCTTAAATCAATCCTTTGAAATTATATTATTTCCACTTCAATTATGGAGTTTATGTTTAAAGGATGTAATTTAATCTACGGACCTGTATGCTAAATGTTTTACATTGAGATCAGTATAAGAAATAATTAAAGCCCAATGAATATAAGGGATTTCAGAGGTCATTTCATTAAAGATACCATTTCACTCTTTTGAAAGCTAGCTAACAAGCTAGCATGAACCTAATAAACCTCTCATTTATCCTATTTGTATTGATATCAACTCAGTTAGCAGCAAAAATTATTTCCAAGATCTTGTTTCTACCAGGAACCTGACTTTACATTAATTTCTATAATTAATATAAAG
>NC_022010.1:58297997-58318230 GCF_000317375.1 Microtus ochrogaster
TGCGCCACCATCGCCCGGCTCTATAAACTTATATGAGGAACAACACACATAAAAATGAAGGTGATAGTGGCAAGCTGTGGCTCCCTTCCGTCACAGGACAGTCAGCTGTCAAAGACTGGCAAAGCATATCTGCAACAAGTCAAGCCTGAAAACCTGGACAATTTTGCTTCTTGCACACTTGAATCTGAAAAGTCACAATGTAAAAGATTATATAAAAGACTGAATCTAAACCTACTACAATCATGAAATGGTTTTAGTGGTCAGGAACTTACTCATTAAAACAAGAAAACAGTCATGAACAGAACACACTTAGGACAGCATTGCTTTCAAAGAAACTGTAAGTAATTTAATAACCTATAATAGAAATAATTCATTAAAAATGACACATAGGCACAGAGGTACAGTATTCAGACCACAGAAGTTAACTGTGGCAATTAACATTGCAATTTATATTAAATGCAGCTAATTAACTAGAAACAGCAATTATAAGTATATAATATCTCAATTATAGGCAAATATTAGACCAATGTGGAGTAAAAATATGGATTATTGTTTAGAATGAGAGCTAGTTGCTTAAAACACCATTTCCTACCACAGCTATCAAGTTGATCTAAAGTCTTTGCATGATTTCAAGTCTTTATATTATCTGAATTTTAAAATTTGTTTCTTCAAATTTTAAGCTAATTTCTACCATATTAGAATTACTTTTTAAACAGCATATTCCTGAGTCATATCACAGATCTATTTTTTTTTAAAACTTGGTGTGGTTCAAATAATAGTTCTCAGAGATATACTTATGTGCATTTAATTCAAAAAGAAGTCAGTTAATAAACATTATATGCCAAAACCCAACCCAGAGTTAATATATATTTATATAGTCTATATATACAGTCTTTAAGAAAATCGGCCAAAAGTGATAGACTATAATTCAGAAATTTTTGTTTTAGGTAATTTTATATTTTCAGAGTTTGGAAATGAATGGCATTCATTGTAGGATATCTCTAAGAAAAAAATTAAAAGTACCTTTCTAAGAATTTAAAGAAAATGATATCAAATTCAAAATAGTCATGTACTTAAGAATATGTAATTGGGTCTGAAAATTTAAAAAATTATATAGTACTTGCTTGGCACATGAGAAACCTGAGATTTGATCCCCAGTGTCAAAATAAATGAATGGAAGAAAAAGAATGGAATGAATTAATGGATAGATAGGTAGAAAGAAAGAAGGAAAGAACGAAGGAAGGGAGGAAAGAAGGAAGGGAGGAAAGGAGAAAGGGAGGGAGGGAGGGAGGGAGGGAGGAAGAATGAAAACATTATTAACTGGAGCTTTGCATCATCAGCATCTACTCTGGCTTCTGGTATACCATCAATACTGGACCCTTACCTCAGTCCTGCTGTGGCCCTGAACCTTGGAGCTGCTTGGGTATGGTCCCTTTACCAGCTTCAGCAGGTCATAGATGGGGTAGATGTTGGAATGGGCCATCTCAAACCCTGGATATGGGCTTCAGCGGTAGCTGAGTTGGTCAGTCTGGGCCTCCACAGGTACTGCCCCTATCAGACAAGGTTTGGGGCCAGCTTTCCTGTTCCCGTGCCATAGAGGTCATCTCTCACACATAAATGATGCAGGACCAGATCTCCTGTTGCAAAAGCCCGCAGGAGATGGGTGATCAGGGCGTGGCAGTTCCTCCAGGGCAGTCAAAGGTCAGGGTCAACTCTCCCAAGCCCATACCTCTGAGGCCAATTCTGGAGGGAATGAGCCGCTGTCCCGCTCTGGTGCCCAGGCCGCCAGGACCGGCTCAACTATGGTCCCTGGTGGTACTATGACCACAGACATCAACACAGATCGTGTCTATGAACATTTGAAAGTTTTATTTGATTAGCATTAAAAGTTTCCTTCTGAGTCCATATATGTGAATGAGCTCCCATAATGCCTTGTAGTTTTGTTTAATCCTGCAACAGGACCTGTGGAGAGAGAAAAGCAGGTAGGAAAGCTGTACACACCCCAAAGGGAGCAAACCAAAGTTCTCTTTGGAAAAACATCTCAAGATGATGAGTTGAAGCTATAATGATGATGGTGGTATAATAATACAATAAGCAGGTGATTTCTTTTCCCTTTTGCTTTCCAAAACTTTCTTCTACAAGTTGTAACAAGGTACATTAGAATCCTTCCTGCTCTGGCAAACTGACACCTGACTCCTTTTCAAATAGGTGTGTTTGGATAAGTCATGTTTAGTGTCTTATTGATATAATCAGGCTTCAACCATCAGCTTCTGGTTTCTTTTCTCTGTGCCATCTATTATTTGTTTTCACTCTTTTTTATTTTGGATTGGCTGATTAGATGTGCTGTATCCACTTCCTCTCCTTTGTTAGGCTGTTAATCATACTCGTTATTTAGATTCCTTTTAAGTGTGTAACATATACCCTTTTCTTAGATTTAAAAGCATTATTCCAAGCAGTATAATACTACTTTACACTGAGTATGAAAGCTTTACAATGATATTTTTGTACCTTCTTGTTTTAGTACTATTGTTTTTATTTTACTTTTGCATATAGTTTAATCCTTACAATACATTATTTTTCTGTAAGCCAAATTTTTTTTAAAAAGATAGGAATAATAGAAAAATTGGTAAAACTACCTAAGTACCATCTGTGTAAAGCAAATTGCAACAAAGTTATGAGATTTTTTAAATATATAAAGAGTATGTATAAGATTTTATACATATTTAAATAGCATGTTCATAGAATATACAAAAAAAATGCTGATATAATTTTGCTTTTCTTTCTCTACTCGACATTAACTCATGTATATTTATTCAAAGACAAAAGTGAAAATGAGTTATAAGTTTATTGAAAGTTTAAAGATATTTAGTGTACAATGAAATGTTAAATAGAAAAAAACAAAACTATGTTTTGTGGCCACTATTCCTATATGTTAAAAATAAAATGCTTATGAGATCACATAATATAGAAACACAGAAAAAACTCTTCAATGAGTCACAAAAGCAGGGGTGGGTAGATGGGGTGGGTGGGTATTAGGTGACAGGGGTGGCATCTATCCACCAGATGTTGAAAGAATAAATTACTCTTCCTATGACAAAATAACAAAAATGTTTTCTTTATCCCATGCTACTGTATAAATGAGTTTGACACGCCCACCCCCCGAGAGAGAGAGAGAGAGAGAGAGAGAGAGAGAGAGAGAGAGAGAGAGAGAGCAAATGTGAGAAGAGGAGCCACAGTGTTAAATAGCTAGGGCCTGTGTTCTTCCCAGGAGACAGTACTCTGCAAGATACAGTCATCGAGGTACAGTTCAGTGAATTGAGTAGGCATCCATTCTGGTATGTTTCAAGGCTAAGAGCACTTCTAAGCAATTTTTCAAGTAAACAAATTTATTACCATAAATGTAGCATCATACATGAATGTAAATTATATGGAAGAGGAACAGAAAAAAATGGGATTATCTAGAACAAATGATCACAGTGAATATAGCTTTTTAAAAAAGGTCATGAGCTACCTTCTTGGTGGTGAGGAACTTAGAAAGTTTTTAGCAGACCCTTTTATGCATATTTTATTGCTTATAAAATGCACTTGTACCAATACAGTCTGCATAATATAGCATACATGGAATCATTCCAGAATCTATTTTCAGTCATTTACAATGTGCTGTGCTTTAAAAGTCTTATGTCAATGAAGACTTAAACATTATTGTATAAAACTACAAGAGTATGTTATAGACAACGAAATAGGTAAGCTTACATCTTTATGGGATGTAGCTTGAACAAGATTTATTTTGGTTTAATATTGGAAAAAGAGGAAAAAGGGAAGAAAAGTAGAATATCAGTAGGATTTGCCTTAGAAACAGAATTTTAATGTTTTTATGCTTATTTTTGTGATTTTTCAAATATTGCTAGTAGTTAAATGTTACATGAGAAACAAATATTGTTCAACATTTTTCAAGCATAATATGGATTCTTTTTGGTGGTCATGGACCTTTCTTGCAAATCTTGATGCATCCTCTGTACTGGAGTGGCTTTGTTCAGAAAGTGACTGGTTCTTACTACAGAGAAATCAGTTTTGGATGAGTTTTTGAGTACAACCTGTGTTTACATTGTTTAACCTGGAATCCTCTAGAATGCTGTGATCGTGTTTTCTTTCTTGATTTCAGTTGAGAAAGTCAACATGGCAACTTGTGACATCATCTGATTTGACCATGGGTACATCATGTACAAGTGCAAGTAATGTCATTACTTGCCTACTAGAGCGTGTCCAGTTGGTTAAAGTGTCCATGGTGGTTTGAATAGGTATGGCCTCAATAGACTCATGTGTCTCAATGACCATAGGGAGTGACACTGTTAGGAGATGTGGCCTTGGTAGCAGATGTATATCACTATGGAGGTTTCATATATGCTCAAACCATGCCCAATGTGACCGTTTTTCCTTCTGCCACCTGTGAATCAAGATGTAGAACTCTCAGCTTCTCCAGCACCATATCTGCCTGCATACTATCATGTCCCATGACGATGGTAATGGACTAATCCTCTGAAACTGTAAGCCAACCCCAATTAAATGCTTTCCTTTATAAGAGTTGCCATGGTCATGGTGATTCTTTGTAGAAATAGAAATCATAAGATAATTCTTTACTCTATACCACAGCATTTTCACTAAAGCATGTGAATATATGTATTTCCTAAAACTAGTTTTCACACAAACACACAAAATATCATCACAAATATCAATGTCATTTAAAAGCTCCTAGTTTCTAGCTTATTTTGTACATTCAGGTTTTTCCTGTTGTGGCATATGCATCCAGCCTCAATGATTCCCATAGTAGATGAAGAGTAAGTTAGTTATCAATTGATGACTAGACATGAACATCTGAACTTTCATGACTTACAATAGCTTAAAAATCCAATATGGGTTACTCTGGCTTGTTCCTTTGCTCCAGAAGAAATAGTATTAGTTAACTTCACTCACAGTTATTAGGTAATGACTACACTAACCCAAGAGTAACAGTGGATCATCCACACTTGACTGTGAAGAGCTAGACTATGTTTGTTGGGTGGTTCTATTCCTCCACATAGTTGCATAGTCCTTCTTGTGTGCACACCGTGTTGAGTTTCTTACCACATAGACCTGAGACTGAGAACTCCAGGAATCAGAAAAAAATAATAACTACAAATATATGAAAGCTCGGGTCTTTGAATTAGCTCCCTATCACTTCTCAATTATTCTGTCAGAGAAGTCACTTCTTCATCCCAAATTCAGTGAAAGTAGAAGTAAATGCCATTTCTCTTTAGGAGGAATGTGAAGAATTTGTAGTCATCTTTAAACTGCAGCAAGACATGGATAATAGTCAACTGCAGTTTTGTCCTTTTCTCCATTCGCCTCAGCCCATAGTCATCCATCCACAATTCTATAACACAGTCAACATCAAATAATCTTCTGGCTTCATATAAAATTTCAGAAAGGGATAGGAAACTCATAGAAAAAAGCCATTCCCTACAGATCCCCATTAGAGAAGTATTTTCCATCTAATAGTTTGTTGACAACTAGAAAATAAAATCCTAAGAGTCTGTTTTTAGTCATTCACAAATTGACTCAGAATGAACTTGAAAGTATATACACATAGTTATCAAATGATTAGCAAAGTTAAAGTCATAAGAATTTCATTATGACCAAATCTAGGTTGTAATGTATTTTTGTTTGCTGTATAAGCTGTACAGAAAGTTATGCTATATCCAAGAAGAAAATTATGGCATAAAAAAAGAGCATGAGCTTTAGACTCACATAAATCAGAATTTGAAAACATTTATGCCACATGGGAGTTGTATGATGGCAACATCACCCAGCTTCCATTTCCTCGATGCCATTGATGCTGAAGAAATGGGCTATGAAATGTGCCAGAATAAGAAGCATCACCTCCCAGTTCCTTCAGAAATATTTGTCATGGGAATAAATTAAATCAGCATTCTGGAAGTAATCATCTGAAAAATCAGATTCAATCAGAAAAGGGCAGCTGCTCCTGAACTAAGAGACCCACATCTATTAAAAGACCCACAGTGTGGGCCTGGTGAGCTAGCACTACCTACCTGATGATGCACACTCAACAATCTCAATTCCCTCCCTGGACCCCCATGGAAAGCTACAAGGAGAAAAACACTTCCACAGAGCTGACTTCTGACCTTACATCATACATACAGTTTTTTAAAGACTTGATATGTGGTAGACAGTGTACAATTTATGCATATGCAAAATAGCCATTATCTTAGACAAAGTAACTTCACTCAAGAGCTACAAATTAGGATAATGTAATGCAAAATGATTGGTGGAAATGGGAGTATGTTCTTCAAACCTGTGGCTTCAAGGAAGCAGAGACAGGTAGGTAAAAGAGATTTTATGAATGAGTATGTGAATATCAAGGAACAGATCGAGGGCATAATAAACACTTGATGAATACTCACCAAAAACGGAAAAGAAAGGCACTTGGGAGTATCTAGCTGGTTTTTTTACTTCATTCCAATGACTTTTGATGTTATGATCAAAGCCATAGACATAGGATGTGGGATTGTAAGTGGAAGAACTGCAACCATTCATCTGGTAGGCCCCTTGTAGACAGCTGAAACGAACCAGACTTACAGGTGGAAGAGCAGCTGAGCATTTGCTATACTCATCTTCCTCTGGCATGTTGCCAAACTTTTAGACGATGAAGTCAGGAATATTATTCTCGGATGGTTTCACCTAAATTGGAGATTCTCGGTGCTGTTTCCACACCTTCTTGAGAATGAAATTGAGACATGGGTCATGGCACCCGTCAGTGCACAGTATGTTTTTATTGACCTGCCTGGGCCCTTTCCTGATTAGCAAAACTGTCCCTTGAAGTGACAATTTGACTTCCAAGCGCATCCATGCTGTGAGAATATCTGTGAAGCACAGATCAAGAGAACATATCAGCTTTTGCAGGAGTTCCCCCGCCCCGGACCTTTGGATTTGCTCTAAGCTTTGTGTGTAAGTCACCTCTCACACTCAAAACTTCAATCAAAGAAAATATCATATGTACATGGTCCTCATCACAGCAAAATTATGTGCTAGACACTATAAGGTTGCAGAAGAGAAGGGTATTGACCATCATCATGAGTATATCTGTCTGACCACCAGGAAAAAAAAAATCAAGTGATCAGTTGGATAAAATGGCTTAGAAACCCTGTTACAAAGCCAGCCATGTATCTCCAGGTAGTCAGGAAATACATGTAACCAACCCACCATACCTTTCCTGTTCCCTCACTCATCACATATTTCTTGGGAATGTGTCATAGCATGATCTTTACACTGGGCGTGAGAAATAGTGATCACCACAAGCACAGGTCCTGTGTGGATGCTTTGCCCGTGTAGGATGTAGAATTAGACTAATTTCCTCACATGCATTGAACTGCAGTCTAATCAACCCTCCTCCAACATTTCCTTTGTGCTTTTAACTAACTTTCATTAGTTAAAAGATGTAGGATTTTTTTTTATACTCTTTTGGGGGTCCCATCACATAGCTCCCAAATAAACATGCAGAGACTTATTCTTACTTATGAATGCCTGGCCTTAGTTTGAATGATTTCTAGCCAGATTTCCTAAACTTAAATTATTCCATCTACTTTTTGCCTCTTGGTTTTCACCTTTCTCTATTCTATATTCCTTTCTCTCCTTTTAACTCCCTAGCTGGTTTTTTAGCTAGGTGGCTGGCTCCTGGCATCCTTCTCTTCTTCTTTTTTGCTCACTCCTCTCTCTTTCCCTTCATCCTTTATTTATTCTCTCTGCCTCACAACCCCACCTATCCCTCTCCTGCCTAGCTATTGACCATGCAACTCTTTATTAGACCCACCAGGTGTTTTAGACTGGCAACGTAACAAAGCTTCACAGAATTAAACAAATGCAACATAAAAGTTGCAACACATCTTTGCATCCTTCAACCAACAAATACTCCAAAGCCTAAATGAATATAACACATCTTAAAATAATATTTCACAAGTATGAGATGAATATTTCTATCCTTCAAGGGTACACTCATAAGTTCTATCTATGAATTTCCCAGAATTAGTCTGGATCTAAATAATTTCATTGTTTGAATTCCATTTCTAAATTTGAATTATGTAATTTATTATTCCTTGGCTAATCACGTAAATAATTGATATACTGATATATGGTCATTATAAAATGGCATGTAGCTTTCCAAATATCTATTAGTACAGCAAATAATGGTGTGTTTATCTTTGATGAGGTGTTTTAAACACCCTCTGCATAATTGAATGCTGACTAGCTCATAGAACTTAACAAAAGATGAGCTGAAAGTGCATGTTTCATCCACCAGGTCAGAATCCAGTTGAGAAGCATGACTAAATATCTCACATTCAATAGGGAAATAATGTTAGTGTCTGGTGTGACAAGCGACAGTTTTCAAGTATAGGTTTTTTTTTTCCTTTTATTTGGCACATGAAGAAAAGATGAAAAAAATAAAAAGGAAAAAAGTCTCCAAGCGACAGTTTTCAACGATAGGTTTTTTTTTTCTTTTTAATTGGCTCATGAAGAAAAAAAGAAAAGAAAATTTAAAAAAAGTCTCCAAGTTATCACCCTTCAGTTACACATAAGCCTGTCAGAGGAGAGCAGCAGAGCTCTCCAGCCTCCAGCTGAAACACTCCAGAGAGAAGGGCTGGGACTTTGCGACACTTAGCATGCCACCTGGGAATAGATTTTAGAAGAATTTGCCAGCATGCTCAGGTCTAGAGAGGAGCCTAAACTTCCTCCATCATACTTATAACACACTAAACACAAAATCAGAAGAAAGGGGTTTAGGAAATGGAAGATTATGGTTTAAACACTTACAGTGGGAAAGAAAAGTTCATTTCCTCCCTGACTACCTCCCTCACCTTCAAATACTCCAACCTCCCACAAAAAAACCATAAAGATTTCTTCACAATTTACAGGGCAATGTTTTCTAGTTTCTTCCTTTTGTGCCAAAATATCAAAGGAAATATTGATGTCTTTCTACATTGTGTTGTGACAGACACAAACAGGAAAAAATAAAAATAAACAGAATTTTATTTCTTTTAAGTAGCAACTTCACTTCAGTTATTTAGTATTTGAGCAGAGCATATAGTGATTACCATACAAAGATCAAATATTATTGAGCTGACTGTGATATAAAGACTTATAAAATTTTTCATTTTATAAAGCACTAGTCATTATGAATCCATGTGTTTTCTAAAACTACCAATCAATTCAGTTAAACAGTTTCTAGCCTGTCTCTATCTCTGAAAAATAGAGAAAGATGGCTGAAACTGTCAAGGCCAACCTTAGGAATCTTCATGAAATACTTCACAACACTTTGTAGTATTCATATGATTATTCTTAAAAAAAAAAATCAGGGCTGGAGAAAGGGCTCATTGTTTAAGAGCATTTGCTGCTCTTCCAGAGGACCAAAGTTTAATTCTGTCACTCACTCCAGGCAACTCATAGGGCTACAATGTCTCCTTATACCCTCTGTGGGTGTACACATTTAAAAAGAAGTAAAATAAATATTTCTTTAAACCACTGAAATTTGTGATTAACATTAGAATTATTTGAATGTCATGACTCCCATACCATAGGTCAGAAATCTTGACCTTAATGTTCTCCTTATGAGAGAAAACCTGAGTCTGTCCTACATGTTTTTCCTTTCTCCCTACAGTGAAGTGTCATGTAGGTTTAAGGAAAGAAGGTAACTGTGAAAAAACTAGAAGAAGCCTCACCACAACTAAACCACCTGAGACTTGGTTCTTAGAATTCTGGAACTGTGAAAAAAATAACTTTTGGTTAATTAAGTTACCCAGTTGCTAAGGCAGCTTGTACTGATCTATCTAGTTCCTACAGTTGCTCTGTCCAGGCAGGTAGTAGTGGTCCTTGGAGGGTGGCGGATGACTGAGAGATTTAGTTCCCTGAAACTGAAAGTCTAATAGTTTTCTCATCCTAGATGGGGCCAGAGGCAATAGATAAATGTCCTTTTTCCTTCCTGGGGTAGCTCTCATGCCTGTCCACCACCACAGCATGAACTAACAACAACAAAAATAAAAGTCTTCCCTACTTCAGAAAACACTGTGTTATTGCCAAAGACCTTCCCTGAGGATACAGCTAGACTAACTTGTTCTGTCACATTCCTTTTCTTTTCCAGCTCTCCAGCAGGAATTGAGCCAAAGAACACTTCACAATGAATTTATTTTTTACCCGATTTTACCTTCATTTAAACATCAGCTTCCTACAGGATCCAGTCTTTTGTTCCTCCTTGGCATAATTACCATTTTATTTTTTTCTGATATTGCTGAAGCTGTTTTTACAAACAAATCATGCAGAGGTGAAGGAAGAAGCACAGTGAGCGCAGGATGGGAAGGGAACCTTGACTATTGTCCTTAACACCTGCCATGAGTCTAGATTGGATTCTCTCAGTGTTTCCAAGTCTTTTCTCCTTAACATTTTTGATAGCAGCATTATCATTATCATTATCACCTTCCAGAAACACTACTAAATGGCAATGTGCTGCTGCTAACAAAATGAACTTAAGAAACTGATTCCACAGTAAACAATAACAAGTTAATAATAATTCCAACAACCCAGGATACACTGTATCTACTCCCATTTTCTTTGCATTGTTCACTACGTCTCTTCTTTCCATTCACAATTACTGAAATACACTGTATGCTACCTTCCTTTAAGTCTCAGTTTCATTCTGAAATCTTTTGTCCAATTATATTTTCTACGTGTACACTTTTAAAGGATTTTCATTCTTTGAAATATTTAAAGGGTATTTATTCTTTGAAATAAATTATTTGAAATAAATTTCAAATTCTTTGAAATTTCCGCACATGTATGTTATGTATCTTGAACATATTCATCCTCAACTTCTCCCCCTCCTTCATATCCTCTTCTCATTTTTTAGCCTACTGGTCCCAGAAAATATTGCTGCACACACAGGTATGTGAGGCCATATGCTAAAACATGGGCAATTTATCATTGGTGATAATCCCAAAGGAATGAATTTCTTTCCCCCAATTGTCATTGAGTGTTAGTTGTTCCACAACTCAGGTAGAGCCTCATTTCCCCCTTCCACATCCAGACTGGAATGTTAGCTAGCTTGATCTTGTGTGGGTCCAGTGCAAAAACAATAGCTTCAGTGAATTCCTGAGGACAACAGTTATGTCATGTCCATGTCCACATGTCAAAGTTTGTTAGCACTCTTCACAATTCTTCTGTTCTTAGATTATTTCCACTTCCTCTCCCTAGATGTTTCCTTTAAAATTGTGCAAATGATATCGTAAAATAGATGGCTCACTTAGAAATGAATACTGAACAGTATTCTTCATATTTTTATCAGTCATAAGTCTGATATTGGCTAGTATCCATTGCAAAAAAGAAGCATCTGTGGCCAAGACTGACTGAAGTGTAAATACATGAGTATAAGAATAAATGTTTAGATGTCAAATTGCCCAAACAAAATCCACTTAACAAAACAATGTAGTTCTACCCTAGGGCTATGGGCTTTTGACCATGCTTACAGTAGTACCAGACATGAATTCCTTCCTGTGACTCAATCTTCAAATCCATTTGGAAAGTAATCAGTCATTTCCATATCAATCATTCCACTATTGAATCAAGGGCACATCCTTTCTGGCAATTTGGCATTATCTGTGGCATCTATCATCCAATACTAAGTCCATTGATGCCATTTTTCTCACAGCACCCTAAACAATACCTTCAGGTACTGTGAAAATTAGTTCTAGGTCCATTTCAATATGTTTCCTCTATGTCCTGCAACCAAAGTGTGGTGTGTTTTCAGCAAGAAGGTCTTACTTAGCAATGGTAGGCAACAAAGAGCAATGGCAAAAGCCTATTCTGTGTTGGGGGCTCTGGTGCTTCCTCTACGTGTGTGTGTGTGTGTGTGTGTGTGTGTGTGTGTGTGTGTGTGTGTGCCTTTTAATTCATTTGGAGTTCTACAGTTTATGTCTCTAAGTATATCATAAGCTTTTTAGAGAAAGACAGTAGACATGATAATTGTTTAAATTCTCCAATGGACAAAGTCAACGTCTGGCACATTGCCCACTAGGCACAAGAATTAAGAGCATAATACTGTCATTTTCAGTTTTACTAAGAAAATGGGAGGTAATTTGAAGTAACTCTTTCCTAAAGTGAGTTTAAATTGTCTTCTACTTAAAGAATAGTAGAGTCACATGTTTGTAATTGCAGATAAATCATAAATATCAATGATCTCTGTGTGGTAATAGGTTCTGTGAGTGAGTATGTTCCCTAAAAGTTCTTGGGCTGAATTCATGGTCCTTGCTGTGGGGGCAGGAGATGGTGGAATCAATAGATAAACCTGGATAGAAAGTAAGGGAAACATTAAAGGCTCATCATGAAGCAAAATGTTACAGGTTTTGTAGGATCAGCATAAGTTCCTGCAAAAAAAAAAATAGTTAGTTGTAAAAATAACAAAGCTACCTTTTAATGCCCTTGCATTTCTGAACCACCTGATCTTTCCTTTCAACATGTGCTTAACTATGATGTTATCTGCAACATCAAAATATCATGATTTAGCCAGAAGTTTTTCACTTGAAAGAATGGAATTGCTTGATTATATACTTCAAGCTTCTAAAACTGTGAGCTAAGTGAACCATTTTGTTCTACATTTGTTAACCAGTCTATTATTTTACTATAGAAACAGAACATGATTTGATGCTATATTGAAGACTGTAGTTTAGGGATGGCTAGTAATCTTCAGACAGTAATTGACTGTAAGTAGGTATAATGAATAAATACAGGCTGAACTTAACTTTTAGTGTGAACCAATTCAACAGATATTTATCATGCACTTACAATATTGCAGGTATTAGAGAGAGAGAGGAACTCATTCCCACGATTTCTTTTTTAATCCTCTTGAGCACATAAAACCAAAGAGGTCAGCACAACACCGACCAAAATGATAAAATTAAGACACAGTTTTGAAATACACAGATCCAATTTCTTAGTATAATAAAACTTTTTTGCAAAAGGATTTTAATTTGTTATTTATTGTGCAGCAGATACAGTATGTGCTATACATTTATGACTTTGTTTAATCACCACTGAAAATATGTTTATACACATTGTCAAGTAGAACATCTGAACTATACAGCTGAAATACTTTGCCCACAAATACATTTAGATGTTAGCTCATTCCCCAAAGCCTCCTCTTAGCTGTTGTAGAATACTGAACCCAGAAAAAATAATATTCATGCTACTATGCTCAAATAGGTCAATGAAAAGAGATTTCACAGAGCATTTATTTGATTGCTTAAATTTTCCTATTACTTATTTCTTACTTATACCTCTCTGTTTCAATTTTGTCTTTAGTAATATTTACAACCTTGACTGCCTGGAAAGTACACCCAGACTCTAATAGAAATTAAGAAGAAATTCTGCCTCTCAGATATCAGGGAACCCCAAGAAAGAGAAGATAGAAAGTGTATAAGAACCAGAGATGATGGAGGACAACAGAACAGTGCATCTAAATCAACTGAACCAAGCTCCTGTGAGCTCACAGAGACTGAAGCAGCAAACACAAGACCTGCATGGGTCTCTCCCAGGCCCTCTGCATATGTATTATAGCTTTTGGTTTAATAATTTTATGGGTCTTCTGAGTGTGTGAATGAATAGGTCTCTGATTCTTCTGCCTGTTCTTGGGCTCTTTTCCTGCTGTTTGTTTGCCTTGTCTAACTTCAATGTGATTCTTTTTATCTTATTATTTTGTTAATTTGTATTTTTGTTATATTTTGTTGTCATTTATTAGAAGCCTGTTGTTTTCTAATGTCAGACATAAAAGGAGAGGTCTGATGGGAATAGATATGGAAAGGAACAGGGAGGAGTAGAGTGGGGTTTGATCTGAATATATTATATGAGAAAAGAACCTATTTTTAATAAAAAGAAGAAAAGAAACATATTTTGGTATGTATAAGTAGGTAAATAAATAGATGCTATATAGACAGATAATAAATGTTATTGAGCAACTTGTATGTGTTTGTGTAAATGTGTATATATAGAGAGAGACTTGACTTTATTATTCCTATTAACTTATTTCATTGCTGTTAGCTTCTTTTTTTAAGGTTATGAAAATAACTTTTTACAAAGCATGAAGAATTTAGAAAAACTGCCAGGAAATCCTGCTTGCCTTTTTAAAATCCCAACAAACAATGACCTCACTTTATTATATTTATTTTAAAAACTTTTATTTAAATATGACTCACAATTATTGCAGAGAACTCACCATATTTAGTAAGTTCAAGAAAATGCTACAAACAGTGCTGGGTATAAATAAGACTACCTGGGGCTCCCGTTTTTTTAACTTTTATTCTTCTCTTATACATTGTATATCAATTATAGTTTCCCCTCCCACCACTCCTCCAAGTTTCTCCTCCTTCCATCCCTCCCCAAGATCAACTCCTCCTATGTTTCCCTTCAAAAACGAAATTAAAAAGAAAAAAAAAAGCAGACCTCCCAAGGATATACATTGATCATGGACTAACAAGATACAATGAAACTAAGCATATCAAAAATCATATCATATCACAGCTGGATATGGCAAACTAGTAGAAGGGAAAGGGTCCTAAGAGCAGAAAAATGGGTCAGAAAAACATCTCCACTCTCACTGTTAGAAGTCCCCCAAAACCTAAGATACACAGGCATAATATATATGAAGAGGACCCAACAGGTCTTTGTTTCTTCAGTTTCTGTGAGCATCTGCAACCCATGCTCAGTTGAATCTGTGGCCTGTATTCCCCTGGAATCCTTCACTGTAGCACAAATTCTAGTTGGTATTAATTATAAAAACCCACAGACAGATATTGGAATTCAAGATGAGGATCAGGAAAGCAAAGCAATCAACTAATAGAGAGTTCTTCTATGAAATCTTCAGACTGAAAAGAGAATGAGTTCCCATCTCATCTTGCCTTCTATTCCTCTCTAGTACTGATTTAAAAGGCATGCACCACCACTGCCCAGCCTCTATGGCTAACTAGTGTGACCGCTGTGATTAAAGGGATGTGTCACCACTGCCTGGTCCCTATGGCTGACTAGTGTGGCTAGCTTTGAACTCTGATCTTTAGCAAGCTTTATATGTTAGATCATAAACAAAATATCACTATATTAACCCCTTTTGTCTAAAATAAAAAAAAGGTTTTAACGAATACAAGAAAAACTATGTACATTTCACCTTTTGTGAAGCAAATGTTAAACTCATGGAAGGAGTCACATCATGGAATCTGCCACCAATGATGATGAAGATGTGAGGCTTACTCTTGCTGCATAGAACAAGAAAAGCCTGACTAGATTTCAAGGCAGCTACCTAGTTTAGCAGCAGCCCAAGGAAAGAAAGCTCACCAGAAGTGAAGAAAAGAAAACCTAACTGGTAGGGTAGTGACCCTTACTGTGTATAACTCCAGTCTATGTTAATTGGCTATAAACACACAAGCATACAAATTTTTCATGAATTCATAACCCAAAAGTTGGATGCCAGGTGTAGCATAAATTCTAATTACTACTAATAATAAAGCAGCCAACTACTAGAGATCTCTTACCTCTACAAAATCTTCAGACTAAAAAGAAAGCGAGTTCCTGTCTTGTCCTGCCTTATATTCCTCTCCAGTGCTGGTATAAAAGGCATGCACCACCACTGCATGGCCTCTATGAATAACTAGTGTGATTGCTGTGATTAAACATATGTGCCACTACTGCCTGATCTGTATGGCTGCCTAGTGAGGCCAGCTTTGCACTCTATTCTTCAGGCAAGTGTTATTTATTAGATGATAAACAGAATATCACTATGGTTAGTCCCTCTGGCTCCTAAAATCTTTCATCTCCCTGTTCTCCTGAATTCTTTTATATCTGTCTAGTGTTGGCCGTGAGCCTCTGTATATGTTTCTGTTGGTTTCTGGATGATGCCCTTCTGATGATAATTGGACTATGCACTGATCTGTGAATATAGTAGAGTATAGGAACTATTTCATTGGCTTTTCCCCCAGCTATGCTTGTTTTTATCCTGGGTCTCTGGGCTGTCCTACCTCTGGTTCCTGGCCACCAAGACAATGACAGGCATGGGCTCACTCTTGTGGCATTGGCCAAAAGTTGGACCAGTCATGGGTTGACCACTTCCACAAGCTCTATGACATCATTGCCCCAGTACATTTTGCAGGCGGTATCTGTGTTGATGTCCTAGTCCCATGAACATCTGAATGTATCACCATCTCTGATCTCAAGATGTACTACAGAACTATAGTAATAAATCCACACAGTATTTTTACTATATAGAATCCAATCAAGGCCCAGACATAACACTACACACCTATAGATACCTGATTTTTTACAAAGAAACCAGAAATACAGAATGAAAAAAAAAGAAAGAAAGCATCTTCAAAAAATTGTGCTGGTATAACTGGATGTCAGTTTGTAGAAGAATGTAAATTGATATATATCTATCACCCTGCACAAAACTCAACTCCAAGTATATCAAAGACCTCAACATAAAACCACACACTTAATCTAGTAGAAGATAAGTGACAAATAGCATTGAACTTAAAAGCACAAGAAAAAACTTCCTGAACAGAACACCAATACCATACAATCAATTGAACAACAATCAATTAATCAGACCTCATGAAACTGTAATTAATAAGAACAAGGGGTAGAGATGAGTGGCAGAGCATGTATGGCCTAGGCAATGTGTGGAATCTACATGTGGGTGATTACACATGAACACTCAGAAAACTAAAGATGTTAAAAAGAAGTTACAAATTAAATTTGTATACTACTAGAATATCAGTTTTCTTTGCCTTGATTACAATCAATACTTAAGTATCTCAATGTGAACAATGACTGTCAATTTCACCAGGAGATACTTTAAAAAAGAAAATGATGGTGTTAACTAACTATTGAACCACAAAATAAGAATTCCATGGGATGTAGGAAATGGGATGTAAAATGGGGTAAGAAAATTATTTAATAAATGGGGAGAAATAGCAGCATTTGGAAATAAAAGGTGAATGTGAGTAAAATATATACAGGAAAGTGGAGAGGGCAGACCACATTTATTTGTTTATGCTTCAGTCCACTTGGCATCTTTGTGTATTTTTACTATCTTACTATTCAGCAAATATAAAAACGTGATTAACAGAGGCTATAAAAAGCAAAAGTAATGGAAGTAGAACAAAAACTACAATCACAAACACAGCTGAAAGATAAATTTTGTCCTTCTTGTAGAGAACAAGACAATATCATTTAAAATTCACCCTTAAATGAATTGTAGTTATAGTTTAATTAAAAAACTTTAAGAAAAATGTCAAGTATGTGGTACAAAATATGTTTCTTAGTTAATACTCAAACAAACTACTGTCTGTATGAAAGTCAATCAAGTATATTTTCTGTCAGATTTGCAGGTATTCAAGGCTAAAATGTAAGCTACCTATGCAGTAGGCTGGCAAAAAAAAAAAAAAACAGCTTGAGTTATTCAGATAAACCAGAGCTGACTCAAAATTAAGCTGGAAATAAAAGATGTGTTGAAATATGCAATAACAAAATGTGTTCTGCCTTGCTGCAGAAAATCAATATGTAGATTGAGAAATCAATTGTAAAATTCTGAAAAGAAAAAGTTGTAGAGTAAAACTCAAAGACTGTAGAGTTGTCATGCATGCTATTTCCATGAGACACAAATAGTGCTCTGTGACATCTTAGTGATGGGACGGACGAGTCCTGTGAGGATAACAAGAAATTTCTAGGAAAAAACTTTGAACCCTAACTAACATTGTTTCAATCTTAAGAAAATAACAAAGATGACATGGATAAGAACCTATGACAGGATGGCAGGTTGAACAAGTCTGCTCTTTCAGTTTCCTACTTATTCTCAATCTTGTTTAGTCCTATGAATTGATTTTGATTTCAAAATAAAATTTTACAGAGAAAAATCCAGAAATAGAGACACGAATGTAAAGAATGTAAATAATTGTACTGTGGGAAAATAAGATTCTACTCCACTTTAAACATACTGCTATTTAATTGTTGATTTTAACTTCAGTATTAATATATAATTGTGGAAAATTATTATTTCCCAAGTACTGCAGCTAGAGGATAGATAAGTAGGTAGGTAGAAGATGATAGATAGATGATAGATAGATAGATAGATAGATAGATAGATAGATAGATAGATAGAGGCACACACATATACACAGACACAAATACATTCTTTAATATCATGAAATTTCCAGTCTAGTAGGAAATTTATACAAATCTCCAAATTTATTAAAGTTTAACATTTAATTATTGCTATCAATTTCTTTTCAGCTCTGATAAAAATTATTTCTTTAAAGTAACAATCTTGTATTTTTTTAATTTTACATCCTGGACCATCAGAACAGTAGCTATGGAAACATGAACACTGTATATATTCCAAGAGGCAGCTACAGGATAGATTTTAAATGCTGGAAAACCTGAATTTCAAGAGTTATTTGCTCTGTTAAGATTAAGACTATTTTACCAACTGGGATATTCCTCTTAGTTATATTTTTAAATTCATTTTACATACCAACAATAGTTTCGCCTCCCTCCCATCCTCCTCTTCTCCCCTTATTCTCACAGCATATCCACTCTAGAGAGAGAGTAAGTCCCCCCATGGACTTACAGGAAATTCTGACATATTAAGCTGAGGTAGGGCCAAGACCCTGCCCTCTCTATCAAGCCTGAGCATGGTATCCCACCACCGAGAATAGACTCCAAAAAGACAATTTATGCACCAGGGATAAATCCTGTTCCCACTGCCAAGAGCCTCCCTAAAAGACAATACCGCACAAATGATGTGGTAATTCCCTCTATATGCTGTGAATATCATTGGTTAATAAAGAAACTGTCTTCACCTGTGATAGAGCAAAAGAATAGAGCTAGGCAGGGAAAACTAAACTGAATGTTGGGAGAAGGAAGGTGGAGTCAGGGGAGAAGCCATGGAGCCACCACCAGAGACAGACATGCTGAAGCTTTGCTGTTAGGCCTTGACCTCGTGGTGATGCACAGATTAATAGAGATGGGTTAAATTAAGATGTAAGAGTTAGCCAAAAAGAAGCTAGAGCTAATGAGTAACTTAAATAATATGTTTTTTTTTTGTAATTATTTCATGAGTCTGGGTGGCCAGGAAACAAAAAAGGAGCCTCATACAACACACAACTTTCACCCACATTCAGAGGGCCTAGTTTGGTCCCATGCATGCTCCTCAGATGTCAGTCCAGAGTACATGAACACTGACTAGCTCAGGTCAGCTGTCTCTGTTGGTTTCTCCATCCTGACCTTGACTCCCCTTGCTCATATAATCTCTCCTCCCTCTCTTTGATTGGACTCCAGGAGCTCAGCCCAGTGCTTGCCTATGGATTTCTGCATCTGCTTCCATCATTTACTAATTGAAGGTTCTACAATGACAGTTACGGTAGTCACAAATTTTATTACATGGGAAGACCAATTCAGGCACCCTCCCCGCTATTGCTAGAAGTCTTAGCTGGGGTCATCCTGTAGATTCCTGAGAATTTCCCTATCAACAGGTTTTTCTCTAACCCCATAATGGCTCCCTTATCAAGATATCTCTTTCATTGCTTTCCCTCTCCATCCCTCCCCCAACTCAACCATCCCAACCCTTCAAGATTTTCTGAAGCTGAGGGATGAACCCAGGGCCTTGTGCTTGCTAGTCAAGCACTCTACCACTGAGCTAAATCCCCAAACCCATCCTCTTAGACATTCTTACAAGAGTACGGAGGAACCCAGGACTGGAAAGACAACCTAGTAGTTAAGAACATTTAATACTCACCTAGAAGACACAAGTTCAGTTCCCAGCACTCATGGGAAGGATGACAACTGCCTGAACCTAACCTAACATTAAGCTGAAGCACAAATATGACTATGAAATGGAGAACACACATTCTTCATAATGCTGGTAAAAGAAGTGCATAAAACAACCATACCTAATGACAAACATTAGAAAGTTACACATCTTCCATCACTTAATCCTCATAATAAATTATGTGTGATATGTGTTAGTATCCAGGCATATCTAGTCCCTGCTCCTAGGGTACAGTCACCCCTTGGCTTATGGCAAGCAGTTCTACTGTATGCAGTGCAAAGGTCCCTGTAAAAGACAAGCTCCTCCCACTCCCAATCTCTCTGCCCC
>NC_022010.1:58318476-58330103 GCF_000317375.1 Microtus ochrogaster
CACAGGTCTGGGCCGTCCCTCTTGCGCCCATTTTACAGATAGAAAATATGGTAGGAAATTGAACTCTAAAGTGGTTGGGAAAGCTATTATTCAAGGGTCAGAGATGAAGTGAGAATGAAGTGAGATTAGCAAAACCACGTCTTGATTCAGATTTCACACTTTTCCCCTCAAACCACATTACCTCAGGGACTCATATGCATGATTTTTTTAGAGAACATCAATAATCCAAGAACTGGGCAGTGCTGGCAAAACAGCTGGTACTATGGCGGGTTAGTGAAGATTGGCATGAATGGAAGGTATTACTGCTTGCAAGCATGAAAGTCAGGAAATGTTGATACAGACTTGCATCCCCCCCACCCCACCCCCACCCCATCTCTCTACATTTATTTTATTTTATTTTTTTACTGTAGCCTTTCTTTATTTTCTTGAGGGTGAAACCCACAAGATTTCCCTTTGAGAAGTCCAAAGCTGGTGTGTTTTTTTTTTTCCAGTACAGGTGGTTGAAGCTTGAATTCTGCTGACGTACGATAGTGATCCCCGTATTGGAAAGCTCCCATGTCTGTCAGAATAGGTTAGATGCTGCATAGACAGCAAGCTGCTTAAATTGTCACAGAGAACTTCTTAGTTATTTGCCAACTCTTTGAAAGATGAAAGAGAAAAGCCTCCACAATTTGTGAAATTTAAAAAACTGTTTCGGCATTGTTGAAATAGAGCTGCCTTTTCTTTCAGTGCAGAAAACTTCCATTTTTAAAGCAAATTAATATGTTAAATGGAGGATATCTGAACTCCAAGCCATCAGAAGGTTGAAGCGGGTGAGGCAGCCAGGATAAGCATTCCATTTGACTAGGAATAAAAGCCAAGAAAGTGGCCGTCAGTTGTCATCCAGAAACTCTGTTCCCTTACAACAATTTTTCTTTGATTCAGCTCACAAAAAAAGAATTATGCTCCAGCTTCTATTCAGAGAGGTTTCCTCTTGCATACTTCCCATCTGACTAGCTCTGCCAAAGGGGAGGACACTTGCCTTCCCTCTAGTCTGGTAGAGAGCTGTGTTGCTCTTGTGATTTCTTGAGTGTGTTACAATCTGGGAAGAAAGAGTAAGCTCATTAAGAACAATGAACATTGTCTTTAGGGAACAATTTAATTTTGCTTCCAATGTAGCTCCTGGCTTTCTGAAGATAATACAGGATTCATATGCCTTAAAGTCTTTATCTCTAAAGACAGTACTATGCCATGTATTCTTTAATTTATATAGGGGTAAAATTATAGGAATAATACACTCCAAAAATCCCTTTAAGAGAAAAGAATAATCTTTGCAAGTGATTGCTACAGAGAAGAACAAAATAGGGTCCATTTGTTTCAATTCCATATTCACAGTTTAAATTTAAATTGGCAAGAAAAGATGTTCTAAAACCATTCATTATCCAACGTCAGGTGCCAATCAAGTCATGTCTTCACTCTGAGTGGTGTGGAGAACAAAAAGTTCTTTGCACGGATCCACATGACAGTGTCTTCTGTTTTACTTTTCTTCTTCAGTGTCGCTCTTGGGAAAGCCAACCATCTACCGTATGCTACAGCCTGGCCCTGTAAACCCCGCTTGTTCTGTTTCGTGTCTTTATTTAGCTGCACCTTCTGGCATGTCCTATGTGTCTATGGTTTGATCTAGATGACTGAATGAATTCATCATTGTTTGGGCCACAACTGAAGTTTAAAGGCGACAGGTTTTATAGTCTTGTCTCCCCTTTCAGCACCCGGCACAGGACCTGGCACCCGATTAGTGTTTGTTGAAAGGAAACGAAACACTAACCAGAAATGACACTGTGAGTATGGCAATGAGCACTGGCGGTCGCCACTGTGTCTGGTGCCCAGATTCGCAACCAGGAAAACTGCTTCTGGGTCCAATTTCTGTTTGTGAAACTACAGATGGACTTACAGACAATCTGTCACAGAACGCAATTGAAAAGAAATCTTTTTGGCTTCTTTTTCCATTAGGCTGAAACCAAAACCCACTGAGAATACTCTGACGGAACTTAATCAGGAAGATTTCTGAACAAAGGAATTGTGATAGTGTCTTCCTGTGAGTCCCAAGTCCTGATATGGATCAAAGGTGGGCCTGCAAAAATCCCCTGCACCCCTGCTGCCTTCCCCTCCCTTTCCTATGAATCACACTACCACTCATCAAGGCAAATAAAAAGGAAAAGAGTCTCGGGTTGCTAATCTATATAAAAGTCTGCAACAAGGCAAAAACAGTTAATACCATGTCTTATTAAATTGAACCCCCCCCTCACCAGGTGATAACAGGTGATAAGATCTCTACACTGAGTCCATTTTATTCAGCTGGATTCAAACTAATCCCTCCCATGGTTCCAGGAATAAAGGGCTCTGCCACAGGGAAAACAGGGGTCCTGCTTTTTATCCCCTAACTCAGGGGATCTTGCTGGTCAAAGTGAAAGCTATTAATCTAATACTCTGTCCTTGTATTCAGAGCCACAACATCTTAAAACCCTTGGTCGTCTGGCCAAAGAGTTATTACAAAGCAAATGGTCTGTCTAGCTTTTGAATCTCCCATTAGGACAGAGAACCACAGAGAAAGCATTAGTAAAAGGTGGGCTGGGAGACTTCTATTTTAGAGTCATGCTTAGACTTGACTTTTAATAAAAAGTATTTGAGGAGTTTTACTATTTTTAAATATGGAGATATAGTTATGATGCTCTACCAATTGACATTATGTTAAACTGGCAGTCTTTTAAATACTTTCAAAAGACTGTCAACTAATTATTCTACAAAACCATTTTTAAAACTTTCCCTATAATAGTGAGTATTAACTAATATATAAAAAATATAATCATCGTCATTGTGGGTTGCCCTGAGAGAAAGCATCTACTGTTGTGATCAAATTCTATAATAGAATTTCATTATGTATGCCTTTCTAATATTTTGGCAACCTGCTCATATATTCCTATTCTTTATGTAAGATGTACTGAGACAGAAATTAACTTTTCCATTTTAGCAAGTATTGTGACAAGCCAAAACATCACCACAGAGGCAAAACCAGCAGAACAAGAATGAATGCGCTAAGAACCGGAGTGCAGGAACTAGTGACTTCAAGAGAGAGCCTGAAATGTGTTTTCTCTGCATTTCTGAGTTGGTGGTGTCCCTCTACATTACTTGTATGGCTGTGTGTTGATTTCAAGCTGAAGAATAAGAGAAACGTAATGGAAAGCCAGGGAAAACCGGGTCGGAGGATTCAGAGAGAGGGACAAAAAGTGGGATAGGGGTTTTACTATATCCATTGTCTGGTGGATGACACTTTCAGACAGACAGCTTTGCGGAGCTTTGTAAAAGATCACCCTGTCTGAGGAAGTGATCATGATTTATTTATTAGGGAATGAAAAAAAATAGAGCCAAACTACCACAAGTGGACTACAAATAAATTTTTTTAAATTTATTTATTAAGGATTTCTGCCTCCTCCCTGCCACCGCCTCCCATTTCCCTCCCCCTCCCCCGATCAAGTCCCCCTCCCTCATCAGCTCCAAGAGCCATCAGGGTTCCCTGCCCTGTGGGAAGTCCCAGGACCACCCACCTCCATCCAGGTATAGTAAAGTGAGCATCCAAACTGCCTAGGCTCCCACAAAGCCAGCACGTGCAGTAGGATCAAAAACCCATTGCCATTGTTCTTGAGTTCTCAGTAGTCCTCATTGTCCGCTATGTTCAGCAAGTCCGGTTTTATCCCAGGCTTTTTAAACTAAAATAAACTTAAAACAGGGAAGGAAAGATGGAGAACTAACAGACTACTGTTCAAAATTAAGACTGTAAACAAGTAACATGAACTGGTGATAGAATTTAAAATAATAGTTTGGCCAATTGAGTAAAAATAATTTATCATGTTTTGTACATGATTGGATTGCTGGAAGGACTTAAATGCTATAGTCAGTATGAATCTTCAGTATAGAAAAATGATAGGCATATTTAGAATATAAGTTCACCTCCAACGTGATAGGTATCTAGCATCTATGTAGATGGCTAAAATGGTAAAATCTGAAAATTAAAAAATCAAAGAGATAGAAGGTGAAGGAGTAAAGAAAAGGGCAGAAAGTTCTGAGCCTTACTTGGGTTATCTCCCTATCATGTAATGAGCAGTGTTCATTACATCAGCGTGTAGAACCAGTACAGTAGAGAGTTAAGAGAGCCAAATATTTGGATGCCATAAGTGATGACTTTCTGAATTCCAGCACTCCTGCTTATGTTTTTTGAAACCCAAGATAACCGCAGCAGCAGGGACTACTGAGCAAAGACTATTTCTTTCTGGTCAAGAGAATGAATTCTTTTTCCTGTGTAGAAAACTAGCATTCAAACTGGGCTGGTCAATCACCAGGCCAAAGGACAGCCCCTCAGGTAGGCAAGTCCACCCTAAGATATACAAAATAGATAGAAGGAATCTACTTTTCTTCCCATAAATTCACAGCTCCTAGCGTGGTCTGTCGCTACAAGTTGCTGTGAGGTTCTGTTGGGTCCCCCAGCCTTCATGAGTCCTGACTCAGAGGACCATTTCCTTTGCATTTTCTTTCCTTCTGTGTTTTTGGATGCTGGCCAGAGCTTAGGTGTGCTTTTTCTAGTGTTTTAGACTTCATTGCTCCTTCTCCAAAGTCCCCAAATTGTATGCTTTTCCCCATTTCTCTTTTCCATTCCCTTTCCCCTGGCAGCTACTGAGATTTACAGCTTGCCTGCCCTGAGGTTTTTCTTTTAAACTCCAATGAAATTGTCCTCAAGCTTCCATCTGAGTCAGTTCTTAATAATTTTATTAAGATTAAGAACTCCAAAAAAGGACCCAAGGTACCCTGGTATCACTCATATTCAGAATTATTTGCCACAATTCAAAATTATCTGCTGAGCCTTGGGAAAATATTGGTGACATAAAAATATTCATGATCCTTGGGAAATTTTCAGCAACATGAAGATAGATATTACTATGAGATTTCAAACATCTAGTCCAGCAGACGATGACCAAAATGGCTTCCTGAAAGAGACTGAGTGCTCATTGATCCCAAAAGAGAAATGAGGATCCAGGAAAGAAAAGGAGGTATAAAGATGATGTTGTCATGACTACCCAGAAGTAAGAAACAACAGTAAAGCACCCGAGTCTAAAATATTGAATGTAAGGGCAGGTTGATACACAGGTAAAGATGGATAGATACATAAGGCAAGAAGGGTTGCAAGAAGTTTAATTCCTGGAATGCTGAGTTAGGAAGTTAAAGAATATATAAGGCATTGGAGTATATCATGAGGGGTATAATAAAGCCTTTGAAATTTAACTACACCTCCAAAAATGAATACTTAAGCCATTGACCAGGATGAATTCCAAGAGTAAACAGTATTGTTATCCTGTCCCAGGTTCCCTATGTTCATTGCAGGATAGCTGTCACGCATGTCAGGGTTTAGTTCCTGCAAGAATCAAAAGCTCTTCCAAGAACTGTTTTCCTTAACTCAAGATAGAAATCATGAAGAAAATAGCAATGCCATCTGAACATGCTTTATCGGATGTTATCCTAACAGCACACTGAATGTTGCACATGAGATGGGATATTCAGACTGGTTCCTGAAGGATGGGAGGAGGAAAGGTAAGGTCCATGTAGGCTCACAGCCAGAATTAGCAAGTCCTCTCCATTCTTTGCTTTCAGAAATGGGTTGGCATAGATACTTCTGTCTCCTGCGAACTGAATTCCTCTGTGCTTGGTTTGCAAAGATAATGGAGGTGCTCACTACGCCACCTCAACAAGGTCTTAGGTCCTATTGGTCATATTAAAGTGTATAACACATTCAGGGTTATAAAACATGTCTAGGGGAGGTGTCATTAATTGTTGTAGGTACATTTTTTAAAATCATCTTGCAACACACAGAAAAATCTGGTGAGAAATATAAGCTCAACCTTCTCTGTCTCAACAGAAGAATGAAAATCAGGAAAAGATGGTATGTTGACCTAAAATAGTAGCAGAGGCCACTAGAATAAACTTCAGAAAGATAGTCAGAAAATATTGAAGAGTCACAATCCAAGAAAATGGAAGATAAAATTAGGAATGGCTACATATTCCAGCTGTGTGACTAGCTAAGTGTCCATTTAATTAACTGCTTAAGACCACAGAAGGAACCGTTTTCATTGGTGTTTTGACAAGACGTTGAGAATGAAAGGCAAAGTTCAATAGGCACATTCTGACTTCTGGTTAGCATGTTGGAAATTTAATGAAGATTTTTTAAGAGTGTGTGTGTGTGTGTGTGTGTGTGTGTGTGCGTGTGTGTGTGTGTACGTGTATATGCACCATATGTATGTCGGTGCCTGTAGACACCAGAAGAAGGTATCAGGCCCCCTAGAACTTGAGTCATAGGCAGGTGTGAGCTTTTGGGAATCAATTCTGAGCCCTCTGGAAGAGCAGAACATGCCCTTCATCACTGAAACATCCCTCCAGAAACCTAGTTAAGCATTTTTAACGAATTTACAACTCAAAATAAAAAAAGCAGAGCTATTTTTGTATCAATCAAAACATAACAGGTAAGAGTGGAGAGCTGACTCTGGGCTTAAGAACACTCTGTGATCTTCTAGAACTGGCTCCCAAAACCCACATCAGATGACTCACAATTGCCTACAACCATTGTTTCAGATCTGATGTCTTTATCTGGCCTCTATGGGAAACTACATGTGTCTGGTACTTACACAGTCCCTCAGGTACTTATTTATTTATTTATTTATTTATACATACATACACACATACACACAAAACAGGGGACAGAAAGGGAGAGATAGAATAAAAACAAATCTTTTATTAAAATGGTGGAAGAACATCAAATTCAAAACATTCAGAATTTAATATTCTACTTTGTGTATGGGAATTAATTTCTTTCTATTCACAAATATGAAATGTTTTTGTCCTTAGAAGGGGCAAAAACAGATTTATGTTTATCTTATTAAAATGACAGGATAAAATTACTCATTTTGTCATAAGAAAAGAGACATACAAAGACATGACAGACCAATATTTACATAGCATGCAGAAGAACAGACTAGATGGAGCAGCCATCACAGAACTAGACATGGTTTAATTTTCCTTTTTATCATAGTCACAATTATGAATGATGCTAGCTTCATTTTCTTTTAGTCACTAGCTCACCTAGAGGGAATGAGCAAATTCTAAAGAAATACCTGGGTCCCTAGCTTTGGCTCTGGGGCTATTGAAACAAGGCACACAAGGAATTGGAATTTCCCTGATGAATCTCAAACTGGGAGAAGGATAAAACTAAAAGCTACATAAAGAGATTTCACACAGTTCTGACAACTTGTCTTCCCACCTTTTAAGAGAGACTGGAGCCTAGATAATGATGGACAGGACCATAAGTGAAAGAAAAATGCTCCGCTCTGCATAACTCTAACCCTCTACTTCAACCTACACCTGATGCCAGGTCCCTGAAGATGGACTTCGTCTGGTCTTGTTACTGGATATCTCTGTCTCTCTCTCTGTCTGTCTCTCTGTGTCTCTGTCTCAGTCTCTCTCTCTCTCTCTGTGTTTCTCTCTCTCTCTCTCTCTCTCTCTCAGAACTGAGGATGGTGACCACACCTGGATTAGGGCTGCTAGGAGACAGGCTCTAAATCCAACTCCAGTGGCACTTCCACTTCAGGTGACTTCTTCCAGGCTGATAAATGAACCCACTTCTGAGTGTACGTCATTAAACATGTGTTGTTGTACTTCTGTATAGCTGAACCAGAATATCAATGCAGCTGTGTTTGGGCTAGGCTGATACCTGTGGCATTGCTCCACCATGAACCCAGCAGTGCTTCCTTAAGGCATCAGTTACGTTATTTGCTGCTTTGCCTCTGGTGGACTCAGCATCTTCCTTCCTTTGGCATTATAGTTATTATGCAAAGAATAGACTATTCTATCACTGACCACAATGCCTGAAGTTAAGTTATTAAATATTTATTAAAGACTGAAACAGAAGATTATCTACCCACACGACGTTCAGTTACCATACAGAAAGAGGTCTGCACACCATCTCGTGCATGAGGTCTTGGAAGAAAATAACCAAGTCATTTCGCTTAGGTTTTTTTTTCTAGCCTTAATCTATAAACAAAAGTCTCATGTGCCTATATTTTTACCACTATTTATTTGAATATTTTGACTATAAATGTTGGAAAGCAAGGGAATAGATTGTGAGAATTTACCATGATTTCTATCATGTAGTTTTTTAGAGTCAGTGTGTTGGACAACATATGACTAAATTCTAGGTTCATATATATGTTGGTTTCTTCCACTTAGTTTTAGTAAGGTATTTCATATATAGTATCCACTCTACCATGTGTTATGTTAAAAATATTGAATTATTATTAGGCATGATACTACTTATATCTGCTTTTTGTTTAATCAAAAATCCAGATATACATTTCTGTCACTCTTTTTAACTAAGGGTTTGTTATGCTATGGAATTTTCACCATATGGTTGACTTGCAGGCTATTGTCATGTTTTTGATCTTAAAAATACTAGAAATTTACCAAAAAACTCTCATTTTTTTCTGGGGAAAAAGTTGTATTGTTTGGAGTACTCTTAATGTTCTCTAATCTATGAAAATCTTTCTTTTTAAAAACAAGTTTGAGATAGCATTCCATCATTTCCTCTTACCTCCTAAACAGATGATATGTGAAGCCCTACCTTGAGTGGTTGGTCAGGTGAATCGAACACCTTCAAAACCTTGACAGGTTACTGCCATTGTCCTTAATCCACTCCCAGAGGTAGAAGGTAAGTCTCTATTGCTGAAAACACCTTAATCGTTCTTTCTGCACTTCACTTAAATTCCAAAGACCTTTGAAGACAATAATTTCTCTCATGACTTCTTTGACATATTTTAAAGGTTTACTGTATTTATTATTGGGAGAAGCATTTGTGCTCCGATGTGTCCATGCCACATCTGCATGTGGAGGTCAGAGGACAACTTGTGGGAATCAATTGCCTCTTTTTATTTTATTGATTTCAGGGGTCAAATCCAGGAAGGCAGGTTTGGCAGCAAGCACCTTGACTTTTTAATGTCATATTTTTACAGAAAAGTCTTTGTAAGTGGCTTTTTAAGTTATAGCCATTCTTAAAACAGTTAATATTCAATGGACAATGGTACATATTTTACTGTGAATGGGTGATGTATCATGGCTACATTTTCATTCTAAATGTTTCAAGATGCAACGAAAATGTGTAGCAAGAATTGAAGGAACCGTCACTGCCACACCAATTGGTGGGAAAGATCAGAGGAAATGAATGGTGTGTTAACAATGACTAAGAGAGCTCAAGTGATAATGAACATGGTCTAGCTTCTTAGGCCCACAAGGGAACTCAAAGTAGGATGGAAACGGCCTTCATCGCTGCCTTCATTGTATTTGTACTTTGGCTGAAGGGACACAGGCAAATGACTGCTTTTAATCTTTTCTCTTGAATCCCCTTCAATTCTAGAAGGAACAAAACCTTGGCATGAGACAGACCCACTGCACCCCAGAAGTGGGTTGAGTTTGCACCTCTAGTGATTAATAGCAATGTCCAGGACTGCAGGAACAGCACTGAGACCATGAGGGTCCTGATCAGACTTTGGTCAGGACTGCTTACATATGCACCTCGACATCCCATTAAATCTAAAACTCCTGCAGCACAGATCCGAGGACCACTAAATCCCATTGGCTATCCCTTCTCCAGTGTGTCCAAATTAACTAAATTTCTCTTGACTCATTACCATTACTCAGACCTATAGGTGGACTGTTGAGATAGATGGCTAAGCCTTGCCTGTTGTGACGGTCAGAGCCTGAAATATCACCTCATATTCTGTGATTTACTTAAGTGAAATATCCCTTAAAATGCTTGGCCTGGGTTTAGAAAACAAATAGTTTTGTGATCTATAGGGTACAGTGACAAGTTCCATAAAATAATACCTGGTGTTCATTACAGGAATGCATCCTAGTAAAAACATTGGAAATTCCCACTTAATTCAGACACAGTCATTTTTCTCTCTCCTCTTCTGTCCCACTCCTTCTTCTCTTTCATTATCCCTTTAGAGTTTGTGTCATGCACTTGTGTGGGTGCAGCTACACTCACACACACAAACACTTGTGCTCATCAGATGTTAGTTGGAGTATCTTCCTCTACTGTGTTCATTTTGGCTAAGCTGGCTGGCTAGCAGAGTTCAGGATATACCTGGGTATGCTACTCTCAGCACCAGAGCTGAGGTTAAAAGCACTTCAGCAATGCTTGACTTTTACATGGGTGCTGGGAAATCTCCACTTAGCTTGTCATGCTTGTCCATCAAACACTGTGCCCCGTGAACCACCTCTCCATTCCATGTAGCTCATTCTTACATGATAAACAGCCATATGGATAAATTACAAACATTCAAATATAACAATTCTCTATGGTCTCATTTATTACAGGTTATTGCAAATTTTCTTTTGTAGTTGAATGGTTCTTTGTTCATGATGAAGAAAGGAGAGAGGTAGGCATGGAGAGAGAGGAATAAGAAGAGAAAAAGCAGTATATAAAACCCAGTGCTTCTTTTCATTTGCTGCTGATGAGAACAACATGGTTAGATGTCTATCCTGCCAGGCTGTAAGTATAATGGACATTGTCAACATTTATTTTCCTTCAGAGGTATGAAAATAAAAATACATGAGAGTAATAAAAAAAGTACTGTGATGCATGAGAAAAGAAAACGGGCCCTATGAGTGCTGGCAAGGACAAAATCTTTAATGAGAAGGCCAGGTATTCGTTATTTTTTAAGCAAACATCTATATTCCAAATACTCAGAGGCATGGAAGGGCACCACCAATGTGTGAAGTTTGTCATTGTTCTCACAGGAAGACAGGGATGGCTACTCTTGGCCCTGTCCAGAGCAGCAAGGTTTCTATTTAGAGCCAATAAACAGTGAAAAAAAGGAAAATATTTCTGTTTTACAAGGATGTGGTTAAAAACTTCCAGAAAATGTTGGAACAAATAAACTGAGGAAAGTGACATGACACAAAATCAACTGAAAATTAACAGTATTTCTATACACTCACATGAAATTTCTAAAGGAAAATCAAGAAAATAATGCTATTTAAAATTCTAAGGATATAAATGTTCAGGAATAAACTTGAACAAGTGGAATATCTTTCAGCTGGAAGCCATAACAGAGAAAAAAAGAAATTAAGAAGATACAAATAAGATACTACCCATTAGTATGTTAGACAAATCAATATTAAACATCTATACTATCCAAAGAAATTACAGTTCTAAGACAACTCCCATCAAGACAGTCCTCACAGAAATAGGTAAAACATCTTAAAGTTCCTGTAAAACCACAAAATTAAAAACAGCAACCAAATAATAACAATAAAAATAAGCATCGTCCATATAATTTTGCACAAAAAAGAACAAGTCTGAGGCATTGAACTAACATTAAAATATATTACAGAGATAAAGTTTTTAAAACAATAGGCTTAACAAGAAAGAAGGCTGATGTGGGAGTGATTTCTTATTAATAAAGAAACTGCCTAGGCCCCTTGATAGGCCAACCCTTAGGTGGGTGGAGTAAACAGAACAGAATTCTGGGAGAAAGAAGCTGAGTCAAGGAGTC
>NC_022010.1:58332780-58333967 GCF_000317375.1 Microtus ochrogaster
AATAAAGCTAGCCGTGCAGGCGGCTGGCTGCTGGGGACGCAGCCCCGCCACCCATATTTCAACAGAAGGCATTAAGACCAAGAGAAGAAAATGAGGAGAGCTAAGATAAATATACCCTTATCAATTATGCATCACCAGAGGCACTACGTACTCTCACAGGGATAAAAAAAATTATTTTCAATAAATGCTGTTAAGAAAATTGGAGAATAAAGTTGTGCTCTTTTATTACGTATTCAGAAATAAACTCAAAATAAATTAAAGACAAATATATTTTTGATTTCTTATATAACCCTAAAGCATGAAGCAATAAAAGCAAAATCATACAAATAGGATTAATTACAACAAATCAATGTCTTCCTGCTCATCAAAGAAAATAATGAGCAATCAACAAACTGAAGAGAAAGAACAGAAGGAAATATTGTTGGTATTCAGGCCTCCGTACTGGCCTGACCTTGGGGTATACATCCTCAGCTGTAGCCACTAAGAGCACCTCCTGTGCACGTTCACTAGTTCCCCTTTACAAGGGCCCTGCATACCTCCCATCTCTCTCTCCGTGTCTGTCTGTTGCTTCTTTCTCCCCGCCCCCATTCCCTGTTCTGCCTCTCTCTTCTCCTAGTCCTGTCCCAAGAGGCCAGTCTCCCCCTCCTTCCCTCTTTTTATGTTCACTTTCCCCTAATAAAAAAACCTCTACCTGAGCTCTGTTGCAGGGTGTCTTTCTCTTTCACGCCACTTTTTGTTTAATTACAAAAAATATGTGCAAGTTATATATTTGATAGATTTAAAATTCATAAGTACATGAGATGACTCAAGAACAGCCATAATAGCAAAACTTGATTTTAAAAATCCCAGTGGAAGGCATACAGATTCCCAACAGGAATATGAAAAGCATCATCAACATCAAGTATCTTCTGAGAAATTCAAATAAAACCAATGATATCAATTTACAACTGGTAGAATGTCTATTACAAAAGTAAATAAATAAAAGCTAAGTTTTGGCAAAGATGTAAAGAGGAGAGTACAGCCCAGAATGTCATTGTGTATGCAAGTTGCTACTATTTTAAACAAGGTAGAATTCAGGGAGGGAAAGTCCAGCAGTTAAGAGCACTTACTACTCTTTTAGAAGACCCCCAGTTCCTAGCATTCATGTTTGATGGCTCACAAACACCTGGAACTTCAGTTCCCGGGAA
>NC_022010.1:58334792-58337142 GCF_000317375.1 Microtus ochrogaster
ATGTTCACCTTCCTAAATTTAGACGGAGGGGGGAGGACCTAGGACTTACCACAGGGCAGGGAACCCTGACTGCCCATTGGACTGGAGAGGGAGGGAGAGAGGAGTGGGGGGAGGAAGAGAAGGGTTGGAGGAGGGGGGAAAAGGTGGGAGGAAAATAAAAAAAAGAAAAAAATAAATAAAAAAAAAGAAAAAAAAGAAAAAAGGACATTAAAAAATTCAGTTTCTAATTATCTATATAAATATTATTTCTACCTTTATACTATTGCAATAAAATAATTATTTTAAAATCTAAAAAAAAAATAAACAAGGTAGAATTCAGGGAGGGAAAGTCCAACAGTTAAGAGCACTTACTACTCTTTTAGAAGACCCCCAGTTCCTAGCATTCATGTTTGATGGCTCACAAACACCTGGAACTTCAGTTCCCGGGAATTGATGCCTCTAGTTTCTCCAGGCGCCAGCCTTCATGGGCACACTCATGCATATACATCATTTGAAATAATAAAATCAAACTTTCAAACAATTTGCAATTTTTCAAAAGTTTAAAAGTATTGCATGATCTAGGAATCTGACCCTTCAGTACATAGTGAATGAAAATATACCAAAGAGGTATCTGCCCTCCCAGAGCCACTGCAACAAAATTCATATTTGCCCTTGAATTACAAATAATTAATGGATTGATGAATGTAGGGAATGTATGCAAATGGTATGCTCTATCCTTCAACCAAGGAAAGCCTATCACTTTCATGAAAGAATGTGTGTAACATAAGACAAGCAAAGAAGACAGAAGTCACGTGATCTTATTCACATGTAGAATCTGAAGTCTTCAGATTCTTCCAAGTAGAGAGCAGACTTGTAGTTGCCAGAGACTGGAGTTGAAAAAGGAATGAAGAAGCGATGATTAAATTCTGTAAAGTTTCAGTTCAACTTGGAGAATCAATTTTGGCAATGTGACTTGTACTTGAAAACTGTGATGCAAATTAACATAAAATGTTTCACCACAAAGAGAAATTCAAATGCTTTGAATGAATTAGTATGTTAATCATCTGGATTGTGGTCATTTTCTCATATATACATTTATCAAAATTTCACATTGTTTACTATAAATTTTATTGTCAAATTTATCCCAACAAAAACAAGCTAAAGATGGGCAAATAATAAACTTTCTCTATCTACCAAAAATTAATGGATAAAAACTATTGTCCTTGTTGTCCTCATGCTACAATCTAATGAGGAAAACCCAATTTGAACTGCCACATGATATAAAGCACAGTTAAGCTCTGTAAATGCTACAGAGAGAGAGAGAGAGAGAGAGAGAGAGAGAGAGAGAGAGAGAGAGAGAGAGAGAAGAGGGGTTAGAGAATGACTAAAGTATGAAAAAAGACTGCCCCCTCTATATAACAAGTAAATGATAATGAGTTTCACTGAGTCTCTTGTTTCTTTCAAGAGGAACCTAGCAATGTCTTTGAATGCCACTTCCTAAACATTTCCTCAAAGAGTGGTAACTGTAATCAGAGAAAGTCTTATTCCAAGCACAGTTTAAAAATCTTGTCTAAAATATATTAGATAAGTATTTTAATTTTGCATTCTTTCACATGGAATTGTCTATAGAAAATATTTATGACGATATAGCAATTAATGGTTTTAATTAGCTAATTTCTAAAAAAAATCTTTTCTCATTTTATATACCTATCCCAGTTCCCTATCCCTCTCCTCTTTCTGCAACCCCCACTTTTGACACACTCCACCCCACATCCACTCCTCAGAGAGGGTAAGACTTCCCATAAGGAGTCAACAAATTCCAGCACATCATTTTGAGGAAGGACCAAGGACCTACTCCTTTATGTAGGCTGAACGAGGTATCCCTCCAAACAGAATGGACTCCAAAAAGTCAGTTCAAGCACTGGGAATAAATCCTGGTACCACTGTGAGTGGTTCCACAGACTGCCCGAGTCACCCACATTCAGAGGGCCTAGTTTGGGCCTATTCAGGTTCCCCAATGTCAGTCCAGAGTTAGTGAGCTCCCACTAGCTCAGGTTAGCTGTTCCTGTGGGTCTCCCTACCATGGTCTTGTCCCCTTTGCTCATATTATTTGCTCCTCTAGCTCTTATACTGAACTCTGGGAACTCGACCCAGTTCTAGAAGCGGATCTCTGCATCTGTTTCCATCAGTGGCTATATGAAGTTTTTATGATGACAATTAAGGCAGTCATCAAACTGATTGCATTGGAAGGCCAGTTCAGGTACCTTCTCCACTATTGCTTATGGTCTTAGCTGTAGTCATCCTTGTAGATTCCTGGGCATTTTCCTAGTGCCAGGTTTCTTTTTGTTTGTTTGTTTGTTTTGTTTTTTTT